>NC_056750.1:586561430-586761430 GCF_019279795.1 Protopterus annectens
ATATATATATATATATATATATATATATATATATAACATAATATGCCATGCCATATACCTGTCTTATATAACATAAGGCAAGCCATATTTATTTTATATATAATGTAATAAGTCATGACATATCCTTTTCTTATATATAACATTATATGGCATCCCATATATCTTTTGTAAATATAACATAGATTATGTCATATAGCTATTCTATATATATATATATATATATATATATATATATATATATATATATATATATATATATATATATATATATATATATATATATATACACACACAGTGGATATAAAAAGTATACACACCCCTGTTAACATGCCAGGTTTTTTGTGATATAAAAAAAAAATAAATCATTTCAAAACTTTTGCCATCTTTAATCTGACCTAGAATCTGTACAATTCAATTAAAAAAACAAAAAAATCTGTTAGGGGAAAAATATAAAAAAAATACAAAATGTACAATAAGCTGGTTGCATAAGTGTGCACACCCTTAAACTAATACTTTGTTGAAGCACCTTTTAATTTAATTATAAAACAAAAAGATGATTATCTTGCAAAGCTGAATCGCACTATATTGTCCTAATATTGTGGCTGTTTCTGAAACCTGACTTACACATATCTTTCCAGATGCAGAACTAGCTCTGTGATAAGAAGCACATAAGAGCTGGTGGTAGTTGTATTTTTCAGTATTGTAATCTCAAACACTTCTTAAATGATTTCCAGGTCTTCCATTACTGTGGACATAAGTCCATTCTTTTTTTAGGTTAAAATCATGAATTCACTGACCATTGCCTGGATCTGTGTTGCTGCTGACATCCATTTTTGGTGATTTGTTTCAGTGTGAAATATGAGCTCATTGTATTTAAGCGATCAAAACCTTGACACAAAATAATCAAAGAATTGCTGTGGTCATCCAGTGTTACCAGCTTTTAGTCTTAAATGACTTATTTCTGTAACTAGAAATTATAATTCTGTATCTGAACGTGTGCACTACGCTTGTTTCTTATATCTGCCATTATGACTGTCATCACTTTCAGTAACAGTCTTTCTGTTTTTGCATTCTGCTGCCATAGAAGGTGTCATAAAACAAAACAGTTGTGTTACTCCTGCTTATCCTAACCACGTCAATAAACTCTTACAGACTATAAACTGCTTTCCTCAGAAATGACAGCAGCACAGTGAGATAGTACCATCTTTCAATGATATCCTTCTCTTCTCACTCTTCACAGCATGTTTTTACTTTGTAACTGTCCAAATTAAAATTTACTTTTTCCCCTGAATCACTCCAAAAATTAAAGCCATGATGCCACCTAGAGGCCTTTTATGTGCCACTTGACCTCAAATAATTTCCAGAGGCTAGAAACAAAAATTAAGACCTTTACTTATTAATAAAGGGAATTGTCTTCTGGCTCACCAAAAACAATTCTCAGAAAAATAAAATACAATAAAATAAAAAATAAATAAATACAAAGATAAAGAATATAATCACTGCCATGTACCCGCCTTTCCCAAATTGCTCTAGTTGTGAGTGTTATCATATTGCTCTCCACTTTGGCCTCAGATTTAGATATTTAGTTTAGCAAACTGCCTGTGCTAAGTACCATCATACAGCTATTCTTTTTTTGGAAAGCGTTTCTCTTCTGCTTCATGCTGTTGATCCCAGTATGTCCCCAGTGTTCCATGTTGGGTCTGCTGGTACTCCAATTCACCCACGGACTATCTCCATAATTTAACCTTGGCTGATGCAGTTCTTAAGGACATCCTGAGGAATGTCCCTCATCTACTGGGGGTTTATGTTTTTTGACCTAGCCACGTTTCCCCTTCCTCCCCCTGGTTGCATGATTATTTCATGGGACTGGGCGTGCAGTGGGAATGTGTGATATCTTACCTTCGCCACCACAGGAAGTCAGCAAAGTTCCCACCCTGATCCCACTTTAGACCACTCCCTTCCTCCCTGTATGATCCAAGTCTCTGCCTGGAGCAACTTGGGATCACCCATGCAGCCACTCCTCCTTCCCAGTAGGGATACACTTCCATCCCTCCCTGCCACTCCATTAGTTGCCAGAGCTGCTAATCACACCCGTGTTACCTGGGTCATAGTCAGAGGTTTTTCACTGTGTATCACTGTTGCAGCTATCATACAACAACTTTATCTTCTCAACACCTATATCCTGTTCCCACATGTCCCACTGGCTATTACATGTTTCACAAACTCCCTTGTAAAATGAAGTCTGGACTGGCCTCCGTTGACTTTTTTCTCACATGTTTTTTGAAAGCTGCACTGAAGTCCATACCCTTTGATAACACTAATCAACTGTTTTTCATCATATGAGTAAGGGTACCTGCAATCTGGAAACAGGCTCTTTTGATACCACTACTAAAACAAGTACCTTGAATGCTGTCATCACTAATTACCTTTTGTCTCTCCTTTCCCCATCTGACACATTCCAGAGATGTGCATACATTCCTACTTCTTCCAAAACCTCATTGATAATATTCTTGTAAACAGCACACAGCCTGGCTTTACATCTGGTCATCACGCAAATACAACTGTGTTGCAATTTGAGTATCTCAAAGCATGCGCCTGACCTTTAGTAAACTTGTTGCTTCACTGTTGTTAGAACCCTCTAAGGCTTTTGAAATGGTGAGCCATTGTTCCCTTCTGGAGTGGCTACTGCTGGGCCACATTTTATCAAGACTCAGTGAATTGATCCTCTATTTTTAATGGACATACTGCTGATGAATGATTTCAGTGATTGTTGCTCTGGAGTCCATGCTGTTTTATGTGGCTATACTGACTCTGAGGTTCAGCAAATTAAAGTAAAGAGAAAAGGTACATTGTTATTAAAACCAGCTTTCTTTTTAGCCCACAGTTATGCAGCCTGGGAGTTGGCATATCTAGAGTTCAGAGGAACGGAAGTAAGGCACTCCACTGGATGGTGAAGGAGGGCATAGCCCCTTCCAAAAACATTCTGTCAGTTGGTATACACTTGGAATATTTTGACAGTGTTTGTTATGCTGAGGGAGTTTTCAGTGGTTTGGGTTTTTAACAGTTCATTCATGATTCATTAGCTCCTTTTAACAACACACGATTGAGTGTATCATTGTGAATGTTTAGGAACTTCTAGACTCATACAGGCTCTCATTCATTTCCAGTAGATGGTGCACTACCTTCCTTGAGATTATCAGATTGCATGACGCAATCTCTCTTCCTTCTACAATTTACCCTATATGTTCCACAGGCTTCAGTGCTTGGTCACTTACTCTTTTAATACATTCACTGCAGAATGATGGAACACTGTGGTGATGATGCACTAGTTTAAAATGTTAATGACTCTGTCATCCCACTTTGCAGGTAATATTATCTCTTGTTACCTGCAGAGAAGAGTCAGTGTCATACTATCATGGTTATAGTCTTCTGGATCATTAATGAAGTCAGTGTTAGTTCTACCTGCAGAGATACTTGAATGGGACTGATGATCCTATAATCTCCAAAACACAAAACCTGTACTTCTATTTGCTTGATTATTCCATGACTGAAGTAATTAATCCCACCAAACCTTTTGTACTGACCATCAAAAATTACTTTGTTTGATATGCATGTAAATACTGTATGAATCTGCTAGACATATTTACTGTGCTAAAACCTTTTAATCCCTAGTTCTTAAATCTCTATTCTATCTGTGTAACTCCTTCTATGCCTTTTCTGTTTGGGGTATATCCTCACTAACATGTTTCCCCTTCTTCATTGACTACAGCGGGTTTATAAAAAAAAATTGCTAGATTTGTAGCCATTCAGTGTGCCATAAGTCACCACCATTCTTTACTATAAAAATTTGCAAAACCTGTCACTAATATAACTAAAAGTCATTCATAAATTACCCCAACTACCCCATTTTCTCATTTCCTAAAAGGCACAAACCACATTCCGATTTAAGGCCTGGTCATGGGCGTTTTGCCTCCATAGCTAAATCTAAGAATAAATCTGATGATTCATGTTTCTCTGTCCATATTTACAAGCTGTAGAATGGACTTACACTTAAGCAAATTTCTTCAAGTGTACATTCACAAACTCCAATCGACTACATCTGCACTAAATGAGCACGTCATTCAAGCTTGAATTTGTAAGCTTACTCCTGTTATGTCTATATATACCTGTTATCTGATAATAATATACAAGCTAGTAATTTCCTTGTCTTGTATTTGTGTAATTATCTCATCGTTAATTGTGTCAACTGTGATAAATTATTGACACATGCTATGTCTATATGATATCTTCACACACTCTTTCTTTTTACACATTTTAATTGTTTCATTGTACATTGAGTCATATATAATTAATGGATTAATAGTTGTACTTGATAAATTTTATATTTAAACCTGCTTAACAATCATTCCGAGAGCTTTTTCCCTCAGGATTCCATCAAAAATGTACAATGCCAAATTGGATATTCCGGTTTAAACAAATAATGAATTCTACAGCCAAAGCATTAGAAATGGTGCAAACATTGAACAGTATAAATTAAACTGAACAAAAGTGAGGTGGATTACAAAAATTAATAAGTGGGTATAGAAGTCTTTGCATTAGTAATGGAATAGTAAAAGGTTATCAGGTCAAGCTGAATGATATATAAATAATCCAATGAGACCCATTATGGTGACATCCCGGTTCTTTATATAAGATAACCAGCCTGTAGAATCCCACGGTATGTTATATTAAGTAAGAGGGTACAGGGGTCCTAGTCCCTGAATTTGGGGTATATTAGTTCAGTTTGCCATCACATCACTCAGGGCCACTATTTTATTTTTAATTTCTTTTTTGTACATTCTAAAATGAAATGTTGCTGTTTCTGGGTCTAAATTTAATATACTGTAGGGTGGTGGTGCTGCAGTAGCATTGTCGTCTCACAGCAAGACGTTGTGCTGTTTGATTCTCAGCTAGTACGTCTTCTGTGTGGAGGCATGCGTGAATGGGCGTACCTTCGTTGAAGGTTGTGCGTTAGGGCTGGCAAACTCGGCATGTAAAAAATCTAGTGCCAATCATTAGTAGATCCGAGTTCTGCTGTGGCGAATCCTAACCGGGAAAAAGGCGAAAGACACAAATAAACAATTTATAAAGGTTACCAAATAGTTTACAATATGTGCACACTTTCTGAATTCAAAAACAGCCGTACCACAATGTGTGTGCTGCCTGTTTACTCAGAAAGGTTACTCTAAGTGTACATATAGTGTACACTTTGGGGTAACCTTTATGAATCCAGCCCACTGTATCCAAGCTGAACATAGACTTCAAGGTAATCTGCGCAGCACAGCCTCATAGGTGAGTCTAGTTTTACTTTA
Organism: Protopterus annectens; assembly: GCF_019279795.1. Classification (NCBI taxonomy): domain Eukaryota; kingdom Metazoa; phylum Chordata; order Ceratodontiformes; family Protopteridae; genus Protopterus; species Protopterus annectens. The sequence continues at coordinate 586,566,782 of NC_056750.1, forward strand.
GTAACAAAGCTGAGGCTGTGCTACAGAAGCCCCTGAATTTGGACATAATATATCAAGCATCACCCTCATCCATGGGGTTTGTCCATAATGACATGACTTAAGGCTTAGAGTCCAGTTGAGGTCAGAATATGTGTAGACATGAGAACCATCAACAAAAACATACAGATGGCATGGCACCTGGAATTTGTACAGATGCCATTTTAAGTGAGACCAATGAAGTACAGATGTGAATTAGACTTCAGGTCAGGGTATCACCAGCTTGAACTTCTCCTAATTAGCAGCACTTAAGCTTTCTCCACTACATAGGCTTAATGAGATAAGAGGCTAGCATTCAATGTACGCTCTAGTGCTGAAATCTTTTAGCATGCTATAGGAAATCAAGAATGCAAATCACATCATTAATGATATTATAGTTTTTTTACAAATGTCTGGCTGTTAGTACAGAGGATTAAAACCATGAGCTGTTAACAAGCTGTTTCCTGAAGTCTAGGATTTGATCTCCTCAGCCTCCATTTATCTGTTGTGCGATTCTGGTTAAGTGTTCCGGGTTAAGCTCCTTACTGGTCTCTCAGACCATATGCCTAGTAATTACCTATGAAGTTATAAGACAGAGCATGAGGAAACTCTAGGAAAGAAGTAATTAAGATTATAATATATTGCAATTAATTATAATTACAGGATCTCTCAGGGAAAGATAAAAAAAGAAGTTTAGTTCATACGGACACATAAGCAACCACAAAGTCCTCAAAAACCTAAAGAAGTTGTTAGGTTCATACACAGCATGTCTTGTCTTGATATAAACAGTCTAACTTATAAGAGTTGGATACAAGCTCTATATGCCATCATGCAGTATTAATCCAGATAGAGAAAGCAGATCAAAGAGTCAATGCATTTGCCAACAGTCCCTGTATAAAGATAATAAAAACATATAGCAGCCAGTTTAAAAAAAAGAAATCATTGTCATTTTCCATGTGAACACTTCAGAAGTGGAAAAGACTTCATGTTAGTGACAATACCAATAATAACAACAATAATTATAATAATAATAATAATAATGCACATACCATTAGACACCATATTTAATCATTCCAATCAAAGCCTCCCCAATGAACCGAAAGATTACACTTAAAACTGCAGCCATACCAGTTTACAATACATTATTTGTTTGTTTATTTTACATTTGTTGACCAGGGAAGTCCAGCTGGGCACAAAGACCTATTTTCAGTGGAAGCCTAGGGAGAAAAGCTCCAGTACATGCACTACAAACAAAATCTTTTTAAGTTATAGAAAAGGAAGATCCAATACTGTTGATTGTATAATAGCATTGCTATATAACTAACAGAAAAGTCTGAGAGATGTGCTAGAGTATGTGCTGACTACATGAACATGTTTGCAGAGTGTACTGTGCCCAAAGCACTAATAATAAGAGAGAAAGATTTGATTTTTGCCAGTCTTCACTTCCTCTCTCATCCAGAAGCATCCTGATAAATGAATTCTATAGGTGTGTGTGTGTGTGTGTGTGTGTGTGTGTGTGTGTGTGTGTGTGTGTGTGTGTGTGTGTGTGTGTGTATGTGTACACGTCCTACAATGAACTGTCATCCAATGCAGAACTGGTACTCTGCCTTATGTTCATTAAATGCCAGGAGTGACTCAAGCTCCCACAGCCTCAAATAAGACAAAGCATGTTTTGTAAAACAAATATGAATCTAGGAGTAAGACTATATTATGTAAAGAAAATGAATATTACATCTCAAGTACAAGTGTTTAAATGCCAAGTGTTTTACCAGCCAGAGTCAAATAAGATACTTTAGTATGGCTTACTGAATATAGCACTAAAATGTTGTGGCATTAGTAAAAACTACTAACAAGCAATTAAACTGAAAAAAAGTATAACATCTTTACCCAAGAAATCCACAGTTAATCACTGGTAAATCTCAAAAATGTATTGTGCCATAATTCTTTAAATTACAGCAAACCGGGTGTTAGTAAACCAAAGCAGTGAAGAAATGTTAGTGTTCCATAACTTAAACAGACAACGTAGATCATCTGTTTTCATAAATAAAACACATATGCTCTGACTCTTGCAGTCAATTTCACAAAAAAATGAAAGGGAAAATGCATCAGTTTCAAACAAAGGAACAAAAGTAACAAGGTAAGTAGACAATGCAATGGCCAAAATGTAGACCTGAAGAAGGTATAACTGAGGCAGAGCAATAAGTCATAATGGACTGACTTCCCATTAGATGGATGGTACACTTTAAAAGCAGAAATGCTTACACTTAATTGCCCAGGTAGTTTCTATATTAAAGTGTACCCAATTAACATTGCATAAACTTTATAATCACAGCACCACCTTTGCTATTACATCAAAAGTACAGTTTACATTTTTAAATGTGAACTCAATTTCATCTTTGTGCGTTCCCTAGGCATTACTAACAAAATGCAGGCAGTCAAATGAAAATCATCCACTGGACCAAAGTGAAAAGACAGACAAAAAGCACATATCAGCAAACCACACTTCTGCACAGTAAAATGGATGCAATAAAATTTACTGCAGTTTGCGATAAAAGCTATGGATGGTATTCATAGTTAAGTACTTCACTGAAGTGCAAGGGCAATTGGTGAAGAGTAGCACATACCATACGCAAATCAACTAAGAGCAAAAGATGAGCGCTGATTGTGGCAAAGCACAGCCCTGCTCAGAAATTACCACAGCAAATTCTAATGTTTAGTCGTATGCAGAGGAAGCTATATGTATGTTGAGCTCACTACACTTGCACCTATAAGGGAGATACACCCTTATGCTATGGTGTGATTCATAAAGCACAGAGTAGCTGAGCCTAATTTCCAAAATTAATTTGTTAATCAGCTTCTGCTTACACCAGTTTTCCTCAGCCCTCCATTTTGGGCTGTTCTTACCTGCACTTAGCATCAGCAGACCATGTAAATCATCACTAAAGTAAAATCATTGCTGATTAACAGGAACAAGAGGCTTGTTGGTCTAGGGCTATAATTCTCACTGAGGGTGCAAGAGGTCATGTATTGAAATCCCAGATGAGTCCAGTGAGCTCAGTGAGACACCTCCTATAGTCAGGAGTTTGATTCCCTCATTCTCTGTTTGCATACTGTGTGAATCAGTCATGTTGATAGTTCAAAGGTGTAACTGGGAAATAGGGTTTGGCTCCATAATGGTAACCCAGGCCACATTTCTAGTATCTTCCTGTGAACCTATCTCATCTGTTAGAAGGTTCTAAATGTTTGGCATAGTACCCCTTTCACCTTTGGGCCACTCCTTTTTGGCATTTACTTCTCTGAAGTCAAGGCAAATGCCAAAGGTCTCTGGCTGACCATGTTTGCAGATCATTCCAAATTAGTTATAGACATAGAATCACTCGATGACATCAGTACCTTCCAAGAAAGCCTGACACAGACTAATAATTGGTGCCAGAGGCACAGCCTAAAACTCAATATTAAGAAATACATAATAGTATTGTTTGGGAAGATGGCTACCCTGGAAACTACCACATTGACAATACACCCCTAACAGCAGACCTGGTGGCCAGAGATTTGGGAACACATGTAGGCAGTAACCTGGTCTTTTGACCATCATTTGTCTGTGGTAGTAAGGAAAACATTCTATATTACACAACTTAGAAGCAAGGGTATGGCATCTAAGTCCGAGGATGTCATTGTTCCAGATGTCTACCCTTAACAGACCAGTCTTTGAATGCAGCAACCCCTTTCATATCTACCTGACCACACATATGCAAAAACTGGAGTGTCCCCAGAAGTTCTTCACAAAAATAATACATGGATTGTATGTGGAAACTCCAATGGACCAGTAATCAAGGAGCTCCAATCCTCACCACTGGCAACAGTGGGGGATGTTCACTGAGACAATGACAAGTACACTCACAGTATTTCCAGATGCAGCTCTCTGCATCAAGTGCAATTTCCCTTAAGAGCACACAGAGACCACAGTCAGTCTAGGGCTGGTTTTTCCAGATCCCCAATAAGACTCTCCACTGGCACAGCTATAGAGTCAAGATCTCAGTGGAGTGGCCAAGCCAAGACCTCCTGCACCCTCTCTGTCCAGCCAGTGCTTTGTGTCCCTGCCCAAGTAGCTTACACACACACTCTTTGAGGTTTTATTTACACACACACATACTTGGAAAAGGCTGGCACAGGTTCACTAGCTATGCCCCCTTCTGCCCAGACTATAAGGGAGTTACCACTGCCACCAGTCACTCCTTATCAGCTACTTTAAGGCCCTTAACAATGAGTGACCAATTTTACTGTGTAATATTAATATAAATAATAGTTTGACCAATAGCAAGGTTCTTAGGAGTGGCCCACACAGTGTCACCAAATAAATATGCAAGTACTCTTAAAACTTAAATATCTCTACACAGATCAGCCATAATGAAAGGTTTAAATATATTTAATAATAAATAATAAATGAACAAGACAATGCTAAATATATATTCACAGTGACATCAGAGTTCAAAACCACAAGATGTATTTAAATAACATAGCAGTACAGGCTCACACAAAGAAAAACATCTAAACTAAGCTTTAATATATTTCCGACTGTATCTAAGAGAGTTATACTGTTCCCTACAAACTTACTTTGTTAGAGCAAGGCAGATGTTGTGGTGAATGGTTCTTGTCAGGTCCAAGACTGAATACAGAATGCTCTGTCTCACTAAGAGACTTCTCAAATTAATATCTAAAATATTACTGCTGGGATAGCTTGCAGAATGACATAATTTCTGGTCATCTGACTTCTAGTTCCCAGGCCAAACCCCCATTGCTAGAAGCTGGCAGCATTTAGCATCTACCTGTAAAAATATACAGACAAGGGCTTTTACTCAGATCTTTGGCAGATGCTGGAAGTCATAAAACAATTGCATTTCTTCATGCTTCAAAAGTAGCAATTAGTTCACTCCAAGGACAACACAGAAAGCTTCCTAGTACAGAATATGTGTCTTTAGCTGCATTGAAAACATGAGAGATATCCTCTTTTATTGCATTGTTTGTAATAAAGTAATTTAATTTCAGACATTTTTATAAAGTGTGCTGATCTAAGGTTAACCTCCTGTATCCCAGTTTCCACTGTTAATATATATATATATATATATATATATATATATATATATATATACACACACACACACACACACACACACACACACATTTAAACAGTTACAATAGTGCATGTACATTTCTGTTCTCTTCCACTCGGGCACACTGTGGATACATTTTAAACACAGCACTTTTACAAATACCTTTTCAGCACAAGAATCTGTACAGAACAGTTTGATATACACATGACATACAATTCTACATACATACATACATACATTTGTAACACAAGCATCTTATATAAATCATTTTGATATTCACCAATGACATATAATTATTTACAAAATTCAAGCTAGCTGTGCTAGCAGTATCTCCTTTTCATAGGTTCATAGGTTCATAGGTTCATACTAGGCTATCTGCCCGAGGGCATTTACAAGCCTAGCCCATAGTTTTGTGGCTTACGCCACCCCTTTAGTTTGGGGAACTATACCCATTATTTTGCTGTGCCTCTGTTGAGCAGTGACACTGAGGTAATCCCTGGGGTATATCTGCGATCTCCCATCCATTGGTCAAGATTTCTCTTGAACAAGGCCAGCGAGGTGCTCTGCCTCACATATACTGGGATTTTATTCCACAGCATAGGGAGTCTTTGGGTGATGAATCTATCCCTCCAGCACGTCCTATTAATAGCCGTGTCGAGGTTTAAGTCTCCGCCCTTGTGGCTCTGACGGATCTAGATTTTTTGAGGTGAAGCATATTCATCAAATCTGGGTTTGACATGGCCTTGTATGTTAGGCAAAGGTCACCTCTGAGCAAGCGGTGGCGACTGAATAGAGCTGGAGTTCTTTCAGTCGGGCAGCATAGGACAGATGTTTGAGACCCTTTATCCTTTTGGTGAGGAACTTTTGTGGCCTCTCCAGCTGCTGCAAGTGTCGGGTCAGATACATTCGAATGGGGCATTGTACTCAATCATTGGTCTGATGAGTGATGAGTATAGGGAGACTATGACCTCCCTTGATCTAGATGAGAATCCCTTCATGATAAGGTGGGCAATGTAGAAGGTCTTCCTAACTACTTTAGCTACATGGGTGTCGAATGACAGACTACTATCAACCTGGGTCCCCAGGTCCCTGATAACTTCTTCTGTACTCAGTGGATTGCCACCTATTTGGTAGCTAGGGGTAACCTTGTTTTTCCCGAAGGGTATGACTATGCATTTTTTGGCATTTAACTTTAGGCCATGGCTCTGGCACCAGTTATCCGTTTCTGTGAGACCCTTCTGAAGGATATCTGTGTCAGATGTGTTTTCTACTATGGTGCCCAGTTTGCAGTCATCTGCAAACTTTGTCAGCCATAACCCTCCTGTGTTTGCTTGTACTTGGAAAAGTAGATGCCAAACAAGAGTGGGCCCAGGACTGAGCCCTGTGGTACACCACTTGTGACAGGCTTTGAGTCTGACATGGCGCCAGCAACTCTGACCCTGTGGGTTCTGTCACTCAGCCAGTTTGCAACCCATCTTGTGATGTATGGGTTAACATTTAAGCTGATGAGTTTTTCAATGATACCCGAGTGGGGTATTGTATCAAAGGCCTTCGCCAGATCGAGGTAGGCTGTATGGACTGCCTTTCCCTCATCAATGGCTTTGGTGACTGTTTCGAAAAAGTCAACCAAGTTTAGAAGGCATGATCTGCCTTTGACAAAGCAACATGTCCTAAATGAACTGCCACAAAGCCCCATCTGTGTACTCAGTCTCTTAGAGATTGCTGAGAGAAGATCTATTCCTGGCCTCCAAAGCATCCTCTGATCCCACTCTGATGGACCTGTTGCACATCTGCAGAACAAATATCATCAGAATTACCTGTTCTAAGGACTTGAATCTAATCTGCAACATAAATATGACATGATGGAGAGACAGGTATGTATCTCAGAGACTGCCTTTTCTTTGGAACAGTCTTTCTATCCAAGTGAAACAGAGTTCTTCCATAACCCAATTCCAAGTGCGACTTGGACCAGCAGATGGGGAATTGAACATTTACCCCTGCTCTGGCATCTATGTCTCTCACAGACAGAGGTAGCCTATAAATGCTTAATCACCCATGCCCAAGCTTAAATATACCCCTTAAAATAACCCTAGGGTATCAAAGCTTGTCAGGTACATTTGGGAAGCATGGATAGACTTAAAGAGGTCCCCCTCAGGTCCTAGTAATCAATTATGAACCTATGAACAAGCAGAAATGGGTTGAAAAAGGCAGGAATTATTGTATTTCATTACCAACTGCTGAGCAGTATCCTTACTTTACTGGTAAGATATGCATTTTATAGCTTTATCACTACTGATAAATGACATGACTGGGAAGTGTGCCAAGTGTTATCTACCACTGAATGGATGAGAGAGCAGGTGATTTATAATAATGAATGAAATGCATTACCCTACGTACTAGTACACTCATACATCAGACAGATAGATGCAGATATGTACTACAACTGAAGCAGAGGTCCGCATAACACAGGCAGTAGGAAGAGAGCACAGAAAATCACAAGTGATAATTAGTGCTGCAAGGGGTATGTCTAGTAGAGAGCTGTTCTATGTTCATATTCATTAAAACTTTCATGGAAGGATGGCAGGTGTCACTTTGTCACCTTAAGGGTCATATGGATATATCCAGTGGACCTTTACCACAAGAGGTTTACAATATTACACAGTGAAAACTCTTGCTTGGCTTGGTATTTGCTGTAGTTTTTACTGAATGATTTGTCTGTGGGTCTTTGTAACCATTTGGTTTGAACATTTAATTAAATGTTACAGCAAGACACATATTCTAGGAAATGGGGAGGTAAAACAAGCAGAGACGGACTAGGCTTTGAATCAGTTTTTGGGTGACAGCACTGCTATAAATGAGAAATAGAAGGCATTGTGTATGGTACCTTTCAAAATCTGTAATGAGATGGTAGCACTCATACAGCAGTCAAGCTACACAGAAAGGTACTGCAGCATTTCTTTTTGGAATCTGAAGAAAACATAGCAGACAATACTAAAGGAAAAAAAAAATAACAAACCACATTCTACTAGAGGTAACAAAATCCAATAACTCCGCCGGCACTTCCCTCTAAAGCAGCTCTGTTGCTAAGCAGTGTAACAGCCCCCCCCACCACCACCACCACCACAACTAGAACTACCCTCACCCCCTTCAAAAAAGCCATAAAATTCCATCTTCAGCATCTTTGGTTATGTAACTGCAACAACCCAAACAAATCTCCTACTAGTACTTTCAGCCTACCAATATCTCTCTCTCTCTCTCTCTCTCTCTATTTCCCATCCCACTACTTCTCCTTTCTTGCTCTACTTCCCAGTATCATTTCTCCTGTTACATCTCTCTGCGTCTCCCTCTAAGTATCCTCTTCCTTTCCTATATCCAACTGACTTTATGTACAGCACACCTACCAATACTATCCTTATTTACACCCTTTGAATTATTCCTCTTCCTCTATATGTCTGCAACCTTCCTGCTTACCCTACCTTTAGACCTTACCACCTACTACTCTTTATCAGCCCCTCCACTTTCAACTCATTATTTCCCTATCCGTACCTATCCCCTCTCCCCTCTACTCAGAACCCTTCCTATCTGTTATATCATTTATACATATTTCATCCTACCAGCTATTTTATAATGTATATATATCCCAACTACTCTGAAGTATTTGATGTCTAAACTCTCTTTTTAAGGTATTATTTTTCAACAGCATTATTAATAGAAAAAATGTATGGATACTATATAAGATTGCATGTAATCTAACTGTATATCAAATGTCTAATGTTATATTTTACTGTGTACATGGTGCTTTTCTCCCCGGGCCTCCGCTGAAAAAGGACATGTGTCCAGTCGGACTTTCCCAGTTAACAAATGTAAAATAAATAAATACCCCACCTGCTTTTCCAAACTGAAACCCTTCCATTTTAACTAGCATATGTGGCTCTTACCCCATCAGCATTGACACATGTTGAATGATAGTACTCTTAAAAAAGCATTATTTCTATTGCTCACATATAGAAAGTCTGCAAATGTGACAAGCATTGCCTGTATCTCATCCATCTTTGCTATTAACCATGGGAAATAAGCAAACTATCAGCCAACGTATGCAACAAGTAGATAGAAAAAAGTGCCACTGCAGTTTCTCTCTCCCTTCTATACAAGGTGCAGAAGCAGATAGAAGTGACTATTAATCGCACCAAGGCAGGAAGGGCTCCTAATTAGCATAAGCTAGTCACAGATTTTCCACATAGTTCTTATTTATATCTCATTATTTCTTCAGTTGCTTAAGATTTTCTTGGGCTATGTAAAACCAGTGCGCTTTAGTGTAACTGATGTATTTGAATGACACCTCAGTGGCGTTTAGGCACAGCCCACCCAAGTTCTCAGTACAGTCAAGAGTAATAAGTATGAATACAACAACAACAACAACCACCTTTATAACTCAATATCACACACCGGACAATCTCAAAGCATGAACAAATGATAACTTTGCCAAACTACTGCATCTGGAATTCAAGCTGAATTTCAATAAATAATTGCAAGCCTTTGCAATAAAGCAATAACTAAAACAATTACTGCAAAACAGCATTGTCTCCTCTTGCAACCAGCTGCTGTCAACCTGTTCTTCAGCACAAAGCAGTGACACTTGGCATAAAATAAGTGAAGAATCAGATGTACAGTTGTTTAAAGAGGACTGAGAAAAGAAATAATAGATTCAGTGGGTGCTGATTTAAAGGCTCTAATGTTCTGATACCATGGAAACTCCAGAGAAAGAGTACTGAAACTCAAAATATTATTTCCTTAGTTACAGCAGTTTGCTCACCCAGTGTTTCTGATGGAGTATTTTTTTTTTTTGGGGGGGGGGGGTGAACTCTGCCAACTCATAAAAAAAAAATCTGAGAAAGCATGACTGAAATACCAGTTGAGGTCCATTTAGTAAATGTGAAAATATAATCAGTGATAACTGGGAAAATTTCCTTCCACATACAAATGACAAAATTAAAGAAATGCTTAAAGACTACTTACTGTGCAAGACAGACAGATGATACAAAATTGTTCCCACTCAAATCTTTGAACTCTCTAAGGAAAGATGAATTGATTCTAGCATGTTAGTTTTCATTGACGACTACTCCAGATTCCTTATTATCATACCAGCATTTTCTATATCCTCACTTGTAATAATATCAACCCTTAGAAGATGCATGCAAACTTTGTTCTGGTAGAGACCATGAGGACACCTTGTAGTTCAGCACTGACAGCAGACCATCAAAGATTTCTGTGAGTGCCAAGGTGTAAAACATAGAAAGAAAACTCCATTCTGGTCGCAGGTCAGTGGGTTAAAGGAACATTTTATGCAGAATGTAAGCAAAATCATTAAGATAACAGGCACAAAAGGTATCCATGGGATGTAACAGATGAACAGCACACCAAGAGTAGACAGAACTTTTGCACATTCCCTTATTGGAGCTGCACCTGCTAGCCTACTGTATAGATATATTTTTGGGAAAACGTGTTGTTTATTCAAATACAAGGAGAGAGCTGTTGATGAAATAAGAAAACACCAGAGAGGGAGAGAAAGCAGGATAAGACCAGAGAGTATACTAATACCACAAGGCTGACAAAAGATAATTAATTTTACAAAGGACAGTTTGTACTGTATGAAGCAAGAGACAACACAAACTGTAAACTTCTGTTTACCAAGAGCCCTGTCAAATGAAAGAAGCAATTATTACAGTAGCAGACAAACATCATACTGTCACTTAGGCTCTACTCATTTCTAAAGACCTGGGTGGTAGTAAAAAGAAAAATAAACCCACATTTTGATATTAGTTCAGAAAGTGACACATTCAATGAGGTATTTTCAGAAAGTCAAACATGTTTCAAGAAAGGCAGAGAGGACTGCAAATAGATTCCACATTTCAATGACTATATAGTTTCAATGGTCACATGATTCTAATCTTGTCTTTCACTTTGCATCATCTAAAAAGTAATGCACAAATACATTGGTGGTGCTGTGGTAGCGTTGTCGCCTCACAGTAAGACGCTGTCCGGTTCGATTCTCAGCTAGAATGTCTTCTGCATGCAGACATGCGTGAATGGGCATACCTTTGTTGAAGGTTGTGCATCAGGGCTGGTAACTCGGCACGTAAAAGTCAACTACCAATCATTAGCGGACTGGAGTTCCGCTCTGGTGACCCCTAGCTGGGAAAAGCCGAAAGACACAAACTTAAAATGCTTTCTTTTAATAAAGCGGTCTTGTATTCTTACCTAGTGTTACAAATGGATTTTTGCTATGAAAATATCATGTTTAAAATGCCTATATAAATGTATATAGAACTATACAATTATTTTTAAAGAAGACACCATTGGAAAATGGTAGGTAGTAAATTAAAAGATGATTCATTCAAAAATTAGTGTTTGTGTGTGAAAAAAGGAAAGTGGTATGTATAAAGTGATATGCTTATGCCTGAAGTGATTTTATAAAGCAAGTCTAGAGTAGGATTAGAACTTATGCCCTCCTTAAAGAAAAGGGGTGCAGCAGTTTTAAAAGATGCTACTGCAAATGTCAGAAAAAGGACTTGACATTCATTTGAAAGTCCATGTACCAAAACATGACTTAAAATAAGTAAAACAAGCTATAATGTTCTCCAGCAGCCTTAATTAATGACCCATTTCTTGTAAAACCTACAACACTGAATGTTCTTCACCAGAGAAAGTTAGCCATATTTAAAGTTCTTTTTTCTGCCTAAAAATCATTGAGAAATTATTGAGAAAATGCACACTGAAAAATTATGTTTTCTTGGAGTTCATGGTACTAGGTCGATGGACAGATACGTCAACTGTCAGAATGGTAAACCCTATGTGCCAACATCACAAATGTCGATGTATGAGAATAATGGGGAGCCTGCATTGTGTGATCATGGTGCAGCAGGGATCGGCAACTGGCCTTTTCTCCAGTGCAGTGCAATCTTGGGGTTAGTATATATAATTATCAGGAGGGTCTAGGGTCGCAGCCCCTCACATGGGGGAGTGTAGCAGGAGCAAGTTTTTTTTTTTTAGTTCCACCTTCTGACTGTCAGGGCTATGGCACTCGATGTTCAGGAGATCAGTCTGATGACACAAATCAGTTTCTTTGGTCACTTATAGTGACACTAATTGAAAAGTACAGTTTTGTACCTACCATAAATGTAGATGTTCAAGTGCTAATACAGCTGCAGTCATAACAGATGGGTTCTCCTGCCATCAGGCGGGTCCTCGGTCAGCCGAATTCCAAAGTCTAGGTCCGGCGTCAGTTGTCGTCGCTTCTTCCCTGACGTCAGTGCGACAGGGGTATAAAGGAACCAGCCGACGCCATTTTCTTCAGTTTTTCTTGCCCCAGATGTCAGGTGCCCCCAGAAGGAAGGCAATACATAAATTTGTGTAATAATGCAGTGCAATATAATCAAAATACAGTAGTTGCAAGCAAATACATCATAAATGAATACCCCAATCAAGTAGTTTGAGGATGTGTTAGCCTATAGGCCTGTCCCAAGAGGGGAAGGAGGGAGGGAAACCTGGACTGCAGCTGTATTAGCACTCGAACATCTACATTTATGGTAGGTACAAAACTGTACTATGTTCATCGTGCATACAGCTGCAGTCATAACAGATGGGTAGAATCCCAAAGCTAAGAAAGGGGTGGTAGGCACTAGGTGGAACTAAGAGGAGCCAAAATGCCCTGCAAGACTGCAGTGGCAAAGCCTGCTCTAGATTTGGAGTATAATGGTAGGTTGTAGTGCTTGGAGAAGGTATGCACAGAACTCCAAGTGGCTGCTTCCAAAATATCCTTGGTAGGAACTCCTCTGAGGAAGGCTGCAGAGGTGGCTGTGGCCCTGGTGGAATGAGATCTAATGCCTGTAGGTACAGTTTTGCCATGAAAGGAATAGCAAAAACGTATGCAGTGGGCTATCCATTTTGAGATTGTCTATTTGGAAATTGGCTTTCCTTGAGCTCCTACCGCATAGGTCACAAAGAGCTGTTCTGATTTTCTGAAAGGCTTTGTTCTGTCCAAATAGTAACGCAGTTGTCTGTGGATGTCCAAGGAATGCAGTAATCTCTCACCTTTGTTTTGAGGATTAGGACAAAAAGTAGGTAAATGTATGGCCTGATTTAAAGCTACCCTGGATACCACTTTAGGCATAAAGGACGGGTTGGTTCATAAGGAAACTCTGTCCTGATGGAAGATGATAAAAGGCTGTACAGCCATGAGAGCCTGTAGTTCTGAAACTCTATGAGCTGAGGTGATAGCCAGAAGGAAAGCTGTTTTCCAGGACAAATATTGCAAATCTGATGAGGCAGCTAGCTCAAAGGGAGGCAAGGTTAGTTTTTCCAGAATGTAATTAAGATCCCAAGCAGGTATTGGTTGTTTCCTTGGAGGTCTAAAATTCTTAGCCCCTCTGAGGAACTGTCTTAAGAGAGGGTGAGAGAATAAAGGAAGATCAGTGTTGTATTCTGCAGAAATGGCTGAGGCATGGATTTTGATGGAGGAGAAAGAAAGTCCACTGCTTAGCAGTTCAGCCAAATATTGTAGTATTTGAGGTAAATTCAGTTTTCCAGAGTCCTGGCCCTTTTTCTCATTCCAGACACAAAAACGTTTCCATTTTGCAGAGTAAGCTTTTCTAGCTGATGGCCTTCTGGCCTCCAAAATGACATCCTGCACCTCCTTGGAGAGTAGAGCCTGTTGTGATGCTAAGGAATCTTCCATGCGGCCAGATTGAGTGTCTTTAGCTAGCTGTGAAGAGTTTTGAAGCTGTGCTGAGTCAGAAGAAGAGGCATTAGAGGCAGGGTCCATGGTGGTGAATGTGTCAGGCTCCTCAGGAGTGGGTACCAGTGTTGCCTTGGCCAGTCCGGAGCAATGAGAATCATCTTTGGTCTGTTTGCTCTGGTCTTCAATAGAACTTTGGGCAGCAGAGGAAGAGGTGGGAAGGCATAAACTGTCATTGATGTCCAACTGAAAGAGAGAGCGTCCACTCTCCAGGCTTTTGGATGGAAGGTCCTTGAGCAGAATTTTGTCAATTGATGATTTTTGTGGGAGGCAAAGAGATCTATGTCTGGCCTTCCCCATTCTTGGATTATCTCTGTAAAAACTTTTGGATGCAATTTCCATTTGTGTGGATCTGTCATATTCCTGCTTAGGTTGTCTGCCAGCGTGGTTTCCTTGCCTGGCAAATACTGTGCTTGTAGTTCCATTTGTAAGTCCAAGGCCATGTTCCAAAGTGACATGGCCAGTCTGCATAGGGGGTAAGAATGTGTTCCTCCCTGTTTGTTTATGTACCACATAACCGTGGTGTTGTCCGTTCTTATCAATAGTTGACCTAGTTGTAGAAGGTCCTTGAAAGCTATAATAGCATTTATTACTGCTAGCATTTCTTTTTGATTGATGTGAAGGTGCTTTTCTTTTTGGGACCATTTGCCCTGAATGCACCGATCTGTCATGTGCGCCCCCCAGGCGTAGTCTGAGGCGTCTGTTGTGATGACTTGATTTGCTTAAGGCTTGCTGAATGGAAGGCCTGTGTTTGTTTGACATGCTTGAGCCCACCGCAGAAATTCCTTTTGCAGACATGGAATTATTGGTATTATTGTTTCCAAACTGTGGCTGTGTTGAGACCATATGTATTTCAGGTACCATTGTAGTTTCCTCACATGCAGCTTTGCACATGGGATTAGCAAGATGCAAGATGCCATGAATCCCAGAGCCTTCAGGATTTTCCTTGCAGTCAGCCTGGTGCAATTTGCTAGTGTTCTGAAGTATTGAATTAGTTGCCCCTGATTTTCTGGCATGAGGTAGGCCATCTGGGTGTTTGTGTCCAAACTGGCACCCAGGAAAATTATCTTCCGAGAGGGTATTCGCTTTGATTTCTTTTTGTTGACTGTGTATCCCAGAGAGTTCAACAACATTATTACATAAGCCAGATGTTTCAGAAGAATGAGCTTGCTGTCCGCTTGGATCAGGCAGTCGTCCAAATAGGGGTATATTTGTATCCCTTGAAGTCTGCAGTAGGCAATTACTGATGCCAGGCATTTCGTGAATACTCTGGGCGCAGTAGATAAGCCAAAGGGCAATGCAGAGAATTGATAATGGGTTGAACATGCAAAAAATCTGAGGTACCTTCTGCAATTTTGTCTGATTGGGACATGCAGGTATGCCTCCTTGAGGTCCAATGTTACCAGCCAAGACTCCTTGCCCATCATGGGAAGAAGTTGCTGTAGGGTGAGCATCTTGAATTTTGGTACTAGTAGAAATGTGTTTAGGATGGATATGTCCAAAATAGGTCTCCAATCTTTTCCCTTCCTTGGCACCAGAAATAGCCTGGAATAAAAACCTTGACCTTGTTCGTGCATAGGCACCTCTTGAATAGCTTTCATGTTTATGAGATCTGTAATTTGCCTTTGTGCCTCTGCCCTTTGATTTTGTGGCAGGTTTGGCATGCCTCTCATTTTTGGAAGGGTGTGAAAATGGAATTTGTAGCCTCTGTTTATAATGTCCAGGATCCATTTGTCCTTGGTGACAATATGCCAATTTTTTGAAAATAATGCCAGCTTTCCTCCTAAGGGGGCTGCCATTTGAGACTTGGTTGGCATGCAAAGGGGAAAGTCATTGGGTTTGCTTTCTGAAAGATTGCGAGTTATCCTCACCACCTCTTTGTGTAGGAGCTTGCCACTGTCTGCCTCTAAACGATCATTGGGATTGTCCTCTGCCCCTCGGGCGCCTGTATCTGCCTCTTTGGGCTCTGTCCGTAGCAGGAAAGGACCAGTTTTTGGAAGGCCAATTTCTACTAAAGCGTGGGGGTTGTACCTGTAGAAATTCTTTCACAGTTTGCATTGATTTGACCTTTTCCTCCATTTTCCTTAACACCTCCTCGGCCTTAGCACCAAATAGTACATCCTTTTGAAGAGGGGCGTCTAGTAATTTAGCTTTGACATGATCAGGTAAGGCTTGTTCCTTGAGCCAGGCATGCCTACGTATGACTGATCCTGTAACAGCAGCTCTACATGAGGCCTCTAGAGCATCAAAACCACATTGTAAGGTATGCTTATCCACTTGCTTTGCACTATGCATCAAATCCTGCAACTCCTTCAAGTCTGGTTGTTCAGGTTGTGACATTTTACTTTTCAATTGTGATAACAAAAACTGTTGGTATTTTAGCATATGAAACTGACAGTTTAAGGCCCTCATGGATAAAGTAGCCGAGGTATATACCTTTTTTCCCCACCTTTCTAAGGATCTGGAGTCTCTCTCGGAAGGTAATGGATTTTTAGCAATGGAGGCCTTAACTCCCTTGGGGCCCTGTGAGATGGTTTCTGGGTCAGCAGCATGGCTCTTGTATAGAAATTGGTGTGAGTCAGGAACCCTATAGTACCTGTCAGGCTTAACTGGAGCTGGAGGTAGAGAGTCCGGGTTAAGGCAGGCCTCTGACTAAACATCATCTAGGATGTCCAAGACAGGAGGTATAGCCAGAGGCCTGTGCTGAGGTAGCAAATGAAATTCCCTGAGCCTTTTCTTGGAATCAGAATAATCTTGGCCTTCCCAGTGAAAGTGTTCCCTTAAGGTATGCAGAGTTTCCCCAAATGAGTAATCCTCTGGGGGGAGACAGAAGGGATGGACTCCTCCGCATCAGAGTCTTCAAAAGGGGAGTAAGAATGTTCCTGATCATCAGAGTGCTCTGAAAGAATGGAGCCCTGATCAGAGGAGGGGGAATCTTCCTCCACTCTGGGCCTTTTGTCCGGTGAGGGCTGAGAACCTCTGATAAGAGTAATTAAAGCCTCAGCCATTTTAAGCATCTGTTTCTTAGACATGGGGCCTGGAGATGGGCCCTGTGTAGCTGGTCTCTTAGAGTGCAAGGTTGCTTTAGACTTTGTGAAAGCCTTGATGGAGAAAGAAGAGGAAGGTCTGTAGACACCTTGAGTGGAGGTGGTCCTATCCACATTCTGAGTTTCAACGCCAAGAGTGGCTTTGGTATCTGTAGTCGGGGTGTGGGCCGAGGAGCCTGCGACCTCAGGCACAGGAGACAATGCCAAAAAAGTGTCGTCGGTAGTCAGGGGCTGCATAGGCGCCTCGCTGAGGACCGGACCACGTGTAGTCGGCTTTGGCGTGGTGTCAGTAGAGGCCGCAGACCTCGTGTGTTGGTCCTTGTCTTTGCGTTTTTTAGACATAACCGGAGTCGGAGTATCCAACGACATAGTATAGTTAAATGCTTTCCCAAAATAATGCTGGGCGAACTCCGCCCGACGCTTAATAGTGCGTTTGTTGAAAGTAGCACAAAAGCGACAGACCGAGACGTCGTGGTCTGGGCCTAAACAAGGTATACAGAGGGAATGGAAATCCTTATGCGGTATTTGCTTCCCACAAGAAATACAATTATTAACTTTGTTTGACATTGGTCTGAGGCAAGAAAAGTTTCCCCAATGGGGTACTTAGCTTTTAAGAAGACTTCGGTTTCCAATTTTTCATAATCTCAGGAGCTGGCCGACCGGCACTTGCGAACTGCTTCTGCTTCGGGCACCGCGCGGCAAGAAAGACTGAAGAAAATGGCGTTGGCTGGTGCCTTTATACCCCTGTCGCACTGACGTCAGGGAAGAAGTGACGACAACCGACGCCGGACCTTGACTTTGGAATTCGGCCGACCGAGGACCCACCTGATGGCAGGAGAACCCATCTGTTATGACTGCAGCTGTATGCACGATGAACATCATTTTGTTGCTTGTTCTTCCCACCTCATCTTCTTTGCAGTGGCAGGTAACAGGTTCAGGTAGGTAATTTTTTTTTTACTTTTTCTCCTTAAAGGAAAAATGAAAGGAATATATCACTGAGAAAAAACAGGAAGAGGCCAAATTAAACTATGTGAGGTAAACAACAACTCAAGAAGGAATAAGCATTTGTCAAAAAAGGAGAATTTCTGACAGTGGAGACACAAGAAAAGCCATAGATTAAGTCTGAAATCCTAGTTTTTGCTCTCTTTTTTTTCCTCCATTCATGGCAGTCATCTCAGTGCTTGAGATCCTTCACTAGGTCTAGCAGCATTCCCTGTCCTCCAAACCAATGCCCATATCTTATGTAGAGCCAACAAGGATATTAAGGGCATCCTGGGGGGAGGGAGTTGGAGCTGCTTAGCATCAAGCCATTTTTTTTTTCTGTTTTTTGCTATCTTGTTTTGTTACTCCATCCATCCCTCTGCATGTGGTCTTCTGTGGTGTCTAAAGGGAAGGGGTTGTAACTGGGGATTTGTGGCATCTCACCCCACCTCTGAAGCAGCTCAGCCATACCCCCACTCTATTCCCATCTTTGGCCAGACCTCTTACATGAGACATCGCCAGCCTCCACCAGGGGAAAATCACAGGACCACCCACTCATCCAGAATGGATTTGGCCCATCCTTCCATGTCATTCTGTAAGTCATCCAACTTGCTAATCATAACCAGCTCACCTGGGCTGTAGGCAGGGCCCAAGCTGCTAATCATACTCAACTCACCTGGGCTGTAGACAGGGCCCAAGCTGATTATCATACCCAGCTCACCTGGGCTGTAGACAGGGCCCAAAATGCTTATCATACCCAGCTCACCTGGACTGTAGACAGGGCCCAAAATGCTAATCATAACCAGCTCACCTGCGCTGTAGACTGGGCCCAAAATGCTAATCATACCCAGCTCACCTGGGCTGTAGACAGGGCTATATCCTTCTATGCCACCAAAGTGACAAGTCTCAAGTCATATTTGCTGCATAAAAGAAGAGCATGGTACTGACAGATTGTTGATTGTGCAAAAGACACTAAGTAAAGGAAATAACTGTGTTATTTCTTTCTACTTGTGGAATCTTAGTTACAGCATTTTGGCATCCAGCAGTGTGTGTAGTTTGAAAGGGAGAAGTGAAGGATAAATACTTCTGTAAAATCCAGCAGCAGCTTTTTGACTAAGCAGCAGTTCGATCATTATTATATCAGTGAGAGTGGTTTGTTTGCAAATATTGAAGAGAAAATTGATTGTATTAATCTGATGACGGGAGAATTTGCTAAAAATAAGTGGATGACACCACAGTTGCTTATTAACAGAAAATGTGAGGAGCTTTCTGCTTTGTATATGCACATTTTTGTCAGTTTGCTTTATTTCTACCATACAGATACAGTTCGTTTACATCAAACTTTAATTTGTAGTAAGAACTACCCTGTATGTTACCATAACACACGTGCATCATTTTGCAGTATCAGAATGCATGAAGAAAGCTTGTAATGTATCATAAGCAATATAAATCTAACAGTTAATATCAGGTAATGTAGCAAGGAAGGTTGCCAGAGTGAGCTGTCAAATTGAAATTGGTTTACTACCTCCTGAAGTTATTTATGATATAGCAAGTCAGTGTGCTTATTTATATGTTCTTTAAAACATCAGTATGTTGACAATGGATATGTAAAATCAAATGGACTAAGATGATAATATTAACCATTCATAACTGATGGCAGATTATGTATGGCCCTTATATTTTGTGGAAATCTACTGACTGTGATCCCTGTGATAGCTTTAAAGATGTACATTTCAGTTTCAGACTTCAAATCCTTCAGAAAATGCAGGGAACCACGCATTGTGTTATTCTAGTAACTTTCTATGTTTATAACAGGAAGTTAGGGACACTATCAGAAGGGACAGCAGGCAGAAACAAATCTTTTATTCTGCTGCTGACATTTGCTGGTCCATACAGGCAGATTTTACTGCCAAGCCCGAGACCTTACCTTACAGGAAAACTCCACCTTCTCCTATTATTTAATTCAACCCTTAGGTTGACTTTCTCCATACAATATGATTCTAGTATTATGAAGGTACCAGAAACCTTCTTGTACTTCATAAAACTTTCATTTCCTTGCCTTGGAATTAAAGTAAGGGAAAGACAACCCACTTTTTTGTTAAGCTTAACATCTCACATAATTTGCAGATGAATTTGTCTATGCCTGCATGACATACCACATACATAGAGAAATCTGTAGTTTACCTTGTCAGGGACTGCTAACAATTTTATATGGGTAGTTAGTCCTGCTGATGTCAGGAACTTAGCAGATGCTGTAAAAAGACAGAGAGGTGTGAAACTGTTTTCCACTGTCTTTATTGCAGAGAGGAATACAGGTAGAGAACTTAACATTGATTCACAGCTGCTTCCAGTGTAGCCATGCCTTTCATAGCAAAACGGAGCAATTAGATCAGTCAGTGGTTCAAAGGCAGGTTCCACCTCTTTTTACAAATTTACATAAGTATCATCACAATATTGAAATTCTAAGCTTTAAACTTTAATTGTTTGTTGTTTATACTACTTTGCATTTTAAGATGACTTAAATGTAGTATCAAAGATGTTCATAGGTTCATAGGTTCATACTAGGCTATCTGCCCTAGGGCATTTATAAGCCTAGCCAGAATGTGTTTGGCTTTCGCCACCCATTTTAAATTTATTTTGCTATGCCCTTTTTCGAGGTTAGTATACTGTGCCTCTGTCTAACAGTTACACAGAAGTGATATCCGGGGTAAACCTACGATTTCCCATCCACTCATCAAGATTCTTCTTGAAGAGAGTCAATGAGGGACTCTGCCTAACCTAGACTGGGATTTTATTCCAGAGTGAAGGGAGCCTCTGGGTTATGAATCTGTCCCTCCAGCATGCCCTATTTATTTCAGTGCTGAGGTTCAAGTCTCTGGAGCGCGTAGCTCGATGGGATTTGGATTTTCTGAGGTGCAGCATGTCCATTAATTCCGGGTTGGACATGGCTTTATATGTCAGGCACAGATCGCCTCTGAACAGGTGGTATGCCACTGAGTAGAGCTGGAGTTTCTTTAATCGGGCAGCATATGGCATCTGTTTGAGCCCTTTGATCCTCTTGGTGAGGTACTTTTGGGGTCTTTCCAGTTGCTGCAGGTGTCTGGTAAGGTACATCCCAAAAGGGGCATTGTACTCAATTATGGGCCTGATGAGGGATGAGTAAAGAGGCACGATGACCTCCCCTGATCTAGATGTGAATCCCTTCATGATTAGGTGAGCTATATAAAATGTTTTTCTAACCACTTTGGCCACGTGGTTGTCAAATGAGAGATTGCTATCAACTTGGGTCCCCAGGTCCCTAATTACTTCTTCTGTACTTAATGGATTACCACCTATGTGGTAATTTGTGGGCACTTTGTTCTGCCAAAGGGATGACTATACACTTTTGGCATTTAGCTTGAGGCCATGGCTCTGGCACCAGTTGTCTGTTTCTATGAGGCCCTTTTGGAGGATGCTTGTGTCGGCTGGAGAGTCGATTATGGCACCCAGTTTGCAGTCATCTGCGAACTTGGTCAGCCACAGTCCTTCCGTGCTGGCCTGTACCTCCGAGAAATATATACAGAACAAGAGAGGTCCCAGGACTGAGCCTTGTGGGACACCACTTGTAACTAGTTTGGAGTCTGACATGGCTCCAGCAATTCTAACCATGTGGGTTCTGTCCTTGAGCCAGTTTGCAATCCATCTAGTGACATAGGGGTTTATATTTAAGCTGGTGAGCTTATCTATAATGCCCGAGTGGGGTATTGTATCGAAGGCTTTAGCGAGGTCCAGGTAGGCTGTGTGGACCACCTTCCCCTCGTCAATTGCCTTGGTGACTGTTTCAAATAAATCAACCAGGTTTAAAAGGCAGGATCTGCCCTTAACAAAGCCGAACTGGGTAGGATCCAGTGTCTGTAGGTCCCCAATATCTTTATTTATGAGGTCCATGATGATCCTTTCCATAGCTTTGTAGACTAAGCTAGTCAGGCTTATGGGGCGATAGTTTCCAGGATCCGTTGAGGCACCACCTTTATGGAGAGGGACCACTGTTGCTGTACGCCACTCTTTGGGCACATATCCTGTAGTAAGGCTGAGATTGAACAGTAGTTTTATGTTTGGGTTTAGCTCTTCTTGGAGTTCATGTAGGACGCAGCCCGGGACACCGTCTGGTCCCATTGATGCTGTGTTTTTTGCTTTGGAGAGGGCGGCTCTTACCTGAGCATCTGAGATGTCAGGGGGGCAGCACTCTGCTGGGATAGATATTTGTCCTTTTGGTGGGGAGGGGGGGGAGAAGTTTGCGCTGAACCTGTCAGCTAGGATGTTGTTAATGTCTGTGGGTTCAGTGTATTTTTTGTCATTTTGGACTAATTCTGAGCATATCTGGGAATTACCACCCAGGTTCCTAACATAACTAAAGAAAGCCTTGTGATTATCCTTAGTGTCCTGTGCAATTTTTCTCTCAAAGCTGGCCTTAGACAATTTTATGAGTGCCCGTAGTTTTTTGCTAATACTGATCAGTGATGCCTTCCCTTTTTGGGATTTTGCTCTATCATTTAGTAGCTTCCTCCTTCTATTGTATAGTTTGTTTATGGCTGGGGTCCACCAGACAGGACGTCTGCCTTTGGAGGATTGGGTCTTGGTTTTATTCAGGATCGCATGATCCATGCATTCCTGAAGGTGTTCATAGAATGCGTTTATAAAGGATTTTGCGGTCTGGGCCGTATTTTCCACAGGCCCGGGGCTTTGAAGGATTCCACCTCGGTTTTGAGGAGTGTGAAATTTGCTTTAGAGAAGTTTTTCACTGTGGTTTTCTGGGCAGGGGTGGGGTCGGGATGTGAATATCCAGTGAGATTAGTTTATGGTCTGATCTTACCAGTGAGGGATACACTTCTGGTCTGGAGCATAGAGTCCCCATGTTGGTGATGATCAGGTCCAGTATGTTTTCCCCTCTTGTGGGAGTGGTAACAATTTGTTCCATAGCATTTGAGTTTATAAATTCTAGGAACCTTTGGGCTAGGGTGTTGGAGCTAGAGTAATGCTCCCAGTCTATGTTTGGGTAGTTGAAGTCGCCTAATATAATGGTGTTTGGAGAGACCTTCATATTTTCCAGTGTTCTCAGGAAGGCCGAGTGGGGTTCCTGGGTTTGGGAGGGTGGTCTGTAGCAGGCTATAAACTGGAAGGCAGTTTTACCCACTGTTAGTTACACATGGATAGTCTCTGATGCTTCGTGCTTTGCCACCAACCTGGAGGTGTGGGTATCTTTGATGAATATCGATACTCCCCCTCCTTTTGTGGTTCGGTCCAAGTTTTGGGGCCGAAAAGCATGGTATGAGGTATAACTTGGTAGTGCTGGGGTGCTCTCGGGAGCCCTGAACCAGGTTTCTGTTACTGCACAGATATCGATGTTCTCCATGCTAAGGAGAGTTTCGAGTGCGTGCATCTTGAGGTTTAGACTTCTAGCATTGAGTAGCATTACTCTTAGTTTCTTATCCTTTGTGATACCTATGGAGGTGGGTTTGTCTTTTTGAGCCTTGCCTAAAAAAGGCACTATAGGGGTAGCAAGAGCCTTTGCCAATATCCAAAAGCCCAGGGGTGACAGGTGCAAGCCGTCCCTAGCGAAGCATCGTGGCTTGTCGAGCATATCATCCCAAGCTGACAGGCATTGGATCCCCTTTGAATGACACCAGTACTTAAGGCAATTGTTGAAATTGATCATCTTGTCTTCATATTGTGGCATCATTCTTGGTGAGAGTAAGATGCTACTCAAGGTCAGGGTCATACCGGCCTGGGCTACATGCTCAGAGAGCTCCTTTATGTCTCTTTTCATGTAGTCCAGGGAGGTACATCTCAGGTCATTCACACCAGCATGGACAATGACTGAGTCATATTTGTACTTGCCTTGGAGTGACCTGAGTGCTTGTGTTATGTGGCGGATCCTAGCGCCCGACAGGCTGCTCACAGTGACCCTCTCCTTGTTCAGCCTGGTGAGTGGGACGTCAGTGTGCCTGAAGATAGAGTCACCTATTACAAGTGTATCAGGTGTGTTGTTTAGTCTTAAGGGCTGTGACTGTTCGGCACACTGGCTTTGTGAGATATGTGTTGCACGTGTTTTGTTTTGGGGTAGCAGTTGCTTGGGTGTCTGCTTTGGAGGTCTCTGCTGCTTAGGCAGATCTTTATTTAGAGCCTCTGAGTATGTTTTTGTGTGATTATGTGTTTGGTTTGCTGTCGTGGTAGGTCTATGTGAGACTGGAATTGTAGTGAGTGTGGTTTCCTTCTCCTCCTGACTGGTTATGCCAGTACTGAGTTGAGAGAACTTAGCCTCCAGTTTGGCTATATGGTTGCACCTCTCACATGTGTTGGAATTTGTTGGGAGGAGGAGAGGGTTGTCTGTGTACATGAGGCAGTTGTAACATTGCCTCAAGATTCCCAGATTCACCAGCTGGACCGGAGAGGAGATTGACAACTGACCTTTGGACATGCTAGAATAATATAGGGAATTCCTTAATAATTGAAAACAAGGGCCAGTGGAGAGTGAGGGTGTAGTGCTTTTAATTTTTAGTGCTGACTTATATAATTGCTTTAGTGAGCAAGTGCCAGGTAACTTAAGTGCAATGTGTTACAGGTAACTTAAATGCAAAAATGACAAACAGCAACTTTCTTTCAAGTGAAACAAGGAAATAAGTACAGTAAGCAATGCAGATATCACTAGTGATCCACAGAAGCGCTGAGAAGCCACGTATTAGGTGGAATTAGCGTTCCAAGGAAATAACAAGCAAACAAACAACAAGCATATAAACAAAGCTAGATTCAGCAGGCCTGGATCTAGTCTATGCTACAGCAAACAAGGTGTACCAATTTCAGTAAGATACAGTTCAAATATTCAGGCACTATAAACCTTTAACCAGAAATTCCCAGCTCAGAAGGGCAGAGTCCAGCCTCTTCTCCCACAAGAGTGCAGACCACGAACCTTCTTAACATAAAATAACTGGCCTGAAGCCCAAGTGCTTAAACCAGAACTAATACACTTTAAGAATAACAGACACTGGGCTCTCAATCAGCAGTTTCCAACTTAGAAGGATGAAAGCTTCAAAGTGAAATTTAGAGAAAAGTCAGAAAATATTGTTTCTTGTAATTCTTGTAAACTATCAGTACATTTACCTTTTCATGCCATCCCACCACAATAAGACTAAACTGCCCAAATCAGAACTTCTCTGCAGGAAGATAACGATGGCAACACTATCAAGTAGGTGCACCAATAATGCTTATAAAGTCTTACTATCAAGTAGGTGCACCAATAATGCTTATAAAGTCTTTTATGCTTTTATATGACATCCTGCCAGATGAGGATGCATGGCTGATGCACAGTTCCTTAGGAAGAGACTTTTTTTACTGACTTTGAGTCAGTCCTTAGACAAGTGGACTGCATGAGCATTTTCTAGTCAACAAAGGAAATGTAACAATTGACGGCAACCATGATATACATCTGAATTTAATTTAGCTTACAAGTGCTATGTGCCCTTTCATTAAAACATTAGAAAAGGAAAATCTGAAGTACTTTTAATGTCTATCTATCTATCTATCTATCTATCTATCTATCTATCTATCTATCTATCTATCTGTCTGTATAAATAAAGGAATGCATGAAAATAAAAATCTTTCCATTGCTGGCACTGGAGAACAGAATTACTTTCAAATCATTTATTTTCCAAGTTTCTTGCATCTACAATGATATTAGTTTGTTTTTTATTAGCAAATGTTTAGTAGGAGTCAGGAAGTCTGCATCTGAAGGTAGTTATACATTCTGTTCTGAGTGAAATTGACAAATATTCCTTCATGACTCTGCAGAGTTGTTAGTTTGTTTTTGTTTTTTGTTTTTTTGTTTGTTTTTTGTTTTTTTTTTTTGTTTTGTTTTCTTTTGCTTATTCCTGGCCACATTTCCATGGAGATGAGCTGTTCCCTGCAGGGGAAATTCAAAATGTAAAGGTACTAAGGAAGGCAGTTCAGTGGAAAATAAAGTTTGAAATTATTGGAAGTGAATAATAGATAGCATCTTCCCTAACAGTCTTAATATTTTAAAGCATTTAGTAGAATACTTTACAATTTAGTTTTATTGATAGATAGCCAGTGTACTTTGTCTTAGGACTAAAAAGTAATTGTTTTCTGAAAACATGCAAGTTGTGTTTTTCCCATCTGGGAGGGGAATACAGATAAGAAAAAAGTAAAAAAAAGATGCACACACCAATCAGTAAAAGTGAGAACACAGGCTGTAATATTCCCTTTAGCATGAGTAACCTTAATTTTAGGTTAGGTAATGCATGTGGATGCAGCTGTTGATTTGGGACAATTTTCTGATTTGGAAGGTTAAACTTCATTTTTTTTCTAAAGATGCACATAGCTTTGTGTGTCTGTCCTAAGTTAATATGTTATGGGGGTGTTTCTGAAAATGTATTAGTTTTTATGTGAGGGTTTTCATTGAAATAGGTCTTGAAAATGTGACATAGGTTTAAATGGAGATGAAAAGAAACAACTGTATAAAAGATTAGTCTGCCAAAGATTAGTGTGCACAGGTAACACCAAAGTTGGAAATACACATTCAAAAAATCTGTCATGTATCATAGTTGGGAACAATAGCTTTTTATCATAATGGCTACATTATCCATATTATCTTGGAACTTAATGGCCTTGCAGGTACTGACAAAAAGAAAAGGGTAGTGAATTATATTAGGAAATGCAGAGTGCAAATAACAATACTACAGAAGACATATTTTGGAAAGAAATGAGAATATGACATTGATCATGAAAGGATTTCAGGGTGGATATTCAGAAGAATATCAGGGACAATGGAAAGGGGGAGAAATTATAATAATTGCTAGAGAGGTCCAATAGTGATAGAAGAGGAAAAAAGACAGTAGTGACAGATTTGTGGTAGCAAGAGGCCATTGACAAGGGAGGAGGAAGGTTACACTGACATGTATTTATATTTCACCAAAAGCTGTTCTTTTGGAGCTTAACAAAATTTTGGAATAAATAATCAGTTTTCAACAAGAAATATTACTTATAGTTTAGGACTGGAACTTGATTTGAAACAGCAAGGATGTGTCAGGGGGATACAGAAAAGAAATCTACCAAAATATGGTAGATTTCTGAAAAATATGTATGAAAATATCTAGTACGGAAGATATGAATTCAGTAGTAGGAACTCAGATAAAATTTACATATTATTTCCCAAGGTACAATAACAGGGCTAGACTAGGTAGAAATTATACTTTATAGAAATATGTGCATTTAATTGAAAGCTTTGAACCACATCCAATATTTTTTTCAGCTGTACTAATAAAAACTAAAATAAAAATTAAGAATAATTAAGTAAAAAAGGCAATGACACTTTCCCACCTACCTGTTAAAATGGAGGAATTTATGAAATGGGTAGTGCAAATTCTTTGAGAATTATTTGATTTGAGAAAAATGAGAGACATTTCTTCAGAAGTTATAGCAGGTGAGTAGGATAAAATGAAAATGTAGTTTTAAAATAGAGTAGACATAAAAGAGAAAGAGATATGGTTAAGAAGTAATAGGAATTATTTAGAGGGGCTGACAAAGATTAAAGTATTGCAGAGTAAGTAGAACCTCACAGAAGAAGAAGAGTTATAACTATTGTGTACTAAAGAAAATAAGGGGAGTATCTGGATAATATACATCAGTTTCAAAAGATGACAGTCAAGCAACTATTTTTTGGTAATAACTACAGAGCACAAAAACTTTTAGCACAACAACTTAGGCAACAGAAAGTAGAAAGGGTTGTCACCAAAATTAGTGAGCCTATAAAAAGAAAAATATCTAGAGATCTTGTACAGATATTAGAAATAGTTCAGAAATTTTGTTAACATTTGTATAAAGCAGAGAAATGTGGAAACCAAGAAAGATCACTAATGGAAATATTTCTGAAGTAATTATGCTAATGTTAGAGACAGATGAAGCTCAACAAATAGCACATAAGATAGGAGGAGATGAGATAAAAATGGTGACATATAATCAATCTGAAGGAAAGTCTTGAGGAACAGATGGTATTCCTGTGGAAGTTTGGAAGTTATGAGGAAAGAAAGTGATAAATATCTGGAAAATTTTGTTTAACAGTATTTTAAAAGGAGGGGAAGCACCAACATATTGGAAGAAAGTTATGATATCTGCAATACTTAAAGATGATAAAGACCCATCAGACCCGGCTTAATATAAACCCATTTCAATTTTAAACCATGATATAACATGTTTATGTCTATATTAACTAAAAGAATGGCAAAGTTGTTGACAAAACTGATAGATTGGATCAGTGTGGCTTTGTCAGGGGAGGGCAAACATTTGACAACATTAACAGAACAATGAAGATCCAGATCCAGAGGGAAGCAGAATGTAAGAAAATATGCCTGATTTTCTGGATCTTGATGCATGGAAAGCATTGAATAGAGTAAGCTGGGATTATATGAATAGCATTTGCATTCCCTGATGCAATAATAAAATAAATAAATAAATACTTAAGCTTATGTTTGTTTACCAGGATAGTCTGATTAGGTGGAAGACCCAATTTCAACAGAGGTCCAGGGGAAAAACACCACAAGATACAATTATGAGGATATTTGAAATATCGGTGGCACAAATTAAAGTGGGAGGGTTCTTCTCTGATAAGTTGTGTGTGAACAGGGAAACCAGGCAAAGGTGACCTCTTTTCCTTTTATTTACTTTATATTTAGAGCCATTGTCAAAGAAAATAAGGGACTCAGAATTGTAAGGATATATTGGTATGGTAAGCAAGAAAAGTTGTTTATTTGGCAGATGATATTATTTTGTATCTGATAAATCCAGAAGAAGGCACAAATTATGCACCCACACACGAATTGGTTCAGCAATATCCATATTTATGGGGACACAATAAAATTAAGTATTTAGTAGTATCGATTGAAAAGGATTTTGTTATAGCAGCTAAGGATATCTGTGAAGAGACTAAACAAAAGATAATACAAAAACAGAAAAAATGAAAACTCCTATATATGGATATGTATAGTAAGATATAAGCAGTGAAAATGTTTTTTATACAGGTCAGGCATAGTTTTATAAGCCAGTGGAGAAGCTATGGATAGTAATTAATAAAGAGTTGAAGGAATTTATCTTGGAGGGCAAGTATTAAGTGGGATAAGTTGATCCTTGCAATAGAACAAGGTGGCTAGGATTATCTGATTTGCAGGGATATTTTAGAGCTATGCAGTTAAGGATCATATATATAACAGAAACAGAAGGTTATAATTCAAATTGGAAAGGGATGATGATGAAGCTTGGGGGGGGGGGCAAATTCAAGAAATAAGGAAAAAGTGGGATTTTGGATGTATTCATAAAGTAGAAGAAAGTGTTCTAAGAACTAACCCAACACAAGAATGGAGAAAGGAGATTTCGCCAATAGGCATGACTGCAAGCAGGTGTACAGAAAAAGGGCAAGAGCAGACTGGAATTTACTGGAGAAACTGGCAAAGGAACCAAGGTATTTGAAGCAAATAACTACAGAGGGGAAGATATCGAATGGGATGGGGCTAAGAAGACATTTGGTCTGCAGGTTAGATACTGTATTCTCTACCAGGGATTGATATTACAGTATAGGCAAAGAGAAAGAGATAGGGGAATCTTAAGTGAAAGACCTGATTTGGTAGAGTTTTTAGTTGAATCTAAAATGGAACCTGCTATTAAAAAAGGAATAATTATTAGGGCATATAAAATATGCACGATAACGTTAATAATCAATCAGAGGATATTAGAAAAGACTGGGAAGAGAGACTGGGTAAGTAACTTACAAGGAAATAATAGGAGGACATGTGTATGTAACAAAGTCCAGCTCCAGCAGGTTTAGGATTTTTGCTTGGAAGTACAAGCATGCAAATTCTGAAGGTAATGCTACTCAATGCTAGAAGTCTAAACCTCAAAATGCAATCTCTCGAGGCACTCCTGAAAATGGAGAACATTGATATCTGTGCAGTAACTGAGATCTGGTTCAAGGCTCCAGAGAGCACCCCTGCAATACCAGGCTACAACTCTTACCGCACTTTTTGGCCACCAAACCAGGACCAAAACACTAAAGGTGGAGGAGTGTCCATATTCACCAAGGATATTCACACCACCAGGCTAGCTGCACAACACAATGCACCTGAAATTCTCCAGGTGCAACTAACACTAAGTAAGACTGCAATCCAATCCAAATTGTAGCTTGCTACAGATTCCCCACCATGCCCCAAGATTCTCATTACACCTTTCTAAACATACTGGAAAATATTAAGATACAACTAAACACCCTAATACTGGGTGATTTCAACTACCCTGCCATTAACTGGGAAAACTACTCGTGTACCAACACCTTTGCCCAACAGTTCTTGGAATTCATAAATTCCAACATCCTGGATCAACTAATCCATAGTCCCACCAGGGGCTCCAATATCCTAGACCTGGTCATTACCAACATGGGAAATCGATGCTCCAAACCTATGGGCACCCCCTCGTTGGTCAGATCTGACCATAAGCTAATCACCTTTAACATCCACATCCCACCCCACCCTCCAGTAAGGAAACCTCCATAAAAAACTTCTCCAAAGCCAACATCATGCTACTCAAGTCAGAAGTGACAAACGTCTTGACACCCATGCAGATGGGAACTGAAAGTTCAACTGCTGAATCCTACACTAACGCAGTGTATGAGCACATCCACTCATGCATGAATCGTGCTATCCCAAATAGAACCAAGATGCTCTCCTCCAAAAAAAGGAAGCCAATTTGGTGGTCCCCTGCCATAAAGAAACTTTACAACAAAAGAAAGGAATTGTTGCAGAAAAGAGGAAAATCCCAGGATGCAAAAAACTCCCTTACCAGCCTCAGTAAGAAGCTGAGATCCCTCATAAAATCCACCAAAGCTAGTTACGAAAATAAAATTGCCAAAGATTCCAAAGACAAACACAAGGCATTCTATAACTATGTCAAGAATCTAAATGTCAATGCTCAGATCTGCTCTGAGCAACAACAGAATGGCATTAAATATACTGATCCCAAGGATATTGCCAATATCCTGGCAGATCAATTCAGTGCCAACTTCATACCCCTCTCACCCCCTAAATGGCCCATCTCAATACCAGAAGATTGCCAAATTCCAGTAATAACGGGCACACAGGTAAAAATGCACTCTCCAAAGCTAAGAATATAGCATCCATGGGACCAGATGACATTTATTTTTATTTTTATTTATTTATTTTACATTTGTTAACCGGGTTAGTCTGGCTGAGCTTTTGGCTCATTTTCAGCAGAGACCCGGGGAGAGAAGCTCCTCAGGACTAGTCACAATTTTTTAAATTTTAGTAACATAGTAGTTTCAATCAGCTATAGGATGTTACAAGCAGAGACCTGGAGAGAAAAAAAGCTCCACAGGCAATTCAATTATACAGAGTATTAACAATTGGCAGACAGGTATGTGAGTTGTTACAAACAAGGTTTTAAACAATTAGCAGAAGAAAATGTGACTAGTTACAATATTATTTAAGCTGCTTAGAGCAAAATGAGTTAATAGTTAGGCAGATGCTTATTTAAAGTGGGTAGGATCTAGGTGTGTAGGAGTTTGGAAATAAGAAAGGAAAGTAAGAATGGCTAGTAGGAGATGTAGGGGAGGTAAAGTATAGGAGACAGACTAGACAGGTAGGTTGTTTTGAGACTGTAGGAATTAAGAGTGGTTGGAGATAGAGGAAGGGAAGAGGTATAAGAGGCAGGGGAATAGTGTTAGAGATACATTAAGAGTGAGGTGGTGAAATAGGTGACATCCTGGGCTGTGTACTACATGAACTCCAAAATAAACTGGCACCTCACCTGTCATGTTTAATCATAGCCTCACCTCAGGCTTCATGCCCACTGACTGATGCACAGCTACAGTTATCCCACTCCACAAGGGGGGATCCCTGGAACTACTGCCCCATCAGTCTAATGAGCCTGATCTGCAAGGCCATGGAACATATTATCATGGAACTTATAAACAAAGACATTGGCAACCTTCAAACACTGGAACCTACCCAGTTTGGGTTCATGAAGGGCCGATCTTGTCTCCTGAACCTGATTGACTTCTTCGAATCAGTCTCCAGAGCCTTGGACGAGGGTAAGGCGGTCCACACAGCCTATCTGGACCATTGCCAAGACCTTTGACACCATCCCCCACTCTGGAATCATAGATAGACTTACTAAGCTGGGCATTAATCCCTACGTCACTTGATGGGTTGCCAACTGGCTTACTGACAGAACCCAGACTGTAAAAGTAGCCGACTCCAAATCCAGCTCCAGACACGTGACAAGTGGAGTACCTCAGGGTTCAGTCCTGGGACTGTTCTTGTTTGGCATCTACTTCTCTGAAGTACAGGCCAACACTAAGGGACTCTGCCTAACAAAGTTCGCAGATCACTGCAAACTGGGAGCCATTATTGAATCCCCAAATGATGTGGATACTCTACAAAAGGACCTTACAGAAACAGATGCTTGGTGCCAGAGCCATGGGCTCAAGCTCAGTGCCAAGAAATGTATAGTTATCCCCTTTGGGAAAAAACATGTACCCATGATTTACCACATAGGTGGCAGTACACTAAACATCGAAAGTGTGATAAGAGACTTAGGGACACAGGTGAACAGTGGTCTCACCTTCGATAACCACATCGCCACAACAGTCAGGAAATCCTTCTATGTGGCACACCTCATCACTAAGTGCTTTTCATCCAGGAAAAAGGAGGTCATTGTCCCATTGTACTCATCCCTCATTAGACCCATTACAGACTACAATGCCCCGTTTGGTATGTACCTCTCAAGACATTTGCAACAACTGGAAAGGCCGCAAAAATATCTCACTAAAAGAATCACAGGCCTAAAGCAGATGCCCTAAGCTGACCGCCTTAAAAAATCCAGCTATACTCTGTCACATATCGTCTATTCAGAGGCAATGTCTGCTTAACATACAAGACCATGTCAAACCCAGAGCTGTTGGACATGCTACACTTAAAAAAATCCCAATCTCTCAGAGCCACACACTCCAGGAATCTAAACCTTGTCATCACAATAAACAAAACATGCTGGAGGGATAGGTTCTTGACCCAGAGACAACCCAGACTCTGGAATATACTGCCCATACATGTCAAGTAGAGCGCCTCTTTGGATGTCTTCAAAAGGAACCTTGACGATTGGATGGGAGAACAGAAATTCACCCCGGGGATCATGTCAGTCACCCTGTTAGATGGGGGTCTAGGGAATTAAATAGTGTGGGAAGAAATAGCCAGGGAATTGTTATGGCTAGGCTTGTATAGGCCCTAGGGCCGATAGCCTAGTACCAACCTATGAACCTATGAACCTAAGTGTTTACATAGGTATTTTTATACTCCAGACAGACTTCAAAGCAACTTTTGTCATGTAGATAAAAGTAGTAACTGGGAAGGTATGTTTTGGAAGTGTAATGAGTTGGCAGATTTTAAAAAATCCCTAGAGAGTACTCAGTCAAAAATATTGGGACAGCAAATAGCTGTAAATAAGGAAATTATCTTTTTGAGCTGAGACATAGGATCTGAATTGCCTAGACATAGTAAGGTCTTGTTATGTTTAATTCTGGTAGCTGCCAAAAACAGCAATTAGTAGACAATGGAAATCAGCATCTAAACTAGCTATATTTGAAATGTTGAATACTGTAACGGAGATAAAAATAACTGGAAGTGGGATTGTTAGAAAAGGGAATGAGCAAATTACATAAAAATAAATGAGTATTTTGGGAACAAAACATGAAGAATAATGTTCAGAAGAGAAGGCAGGAATTGTGCAGTTTATATAATGTTGGACTGATAGTTAAAAAAAACAGTAAATGTGATGTTTAATTCATGTAAACAGAGAAATATTAATATGGTTTGTTTTCTTTTATTATTAGGTAAGTTTGCCTGTGTCTTAAGTAATAATTGAATAAAGATGTTAAAAACAGAGTTAATACATATCACTACAAGAGCAGATAAAGATACTGGAAAAGAAAATATTATGGACTGGATACTAACAACAGATCCCAGTAAAATTACCCTTGCAGGAAGTATACCTGACATAATTAATGATCATAACCCAGTCTTAACCATAAACACAAAAAAATTGCATAGAAACATCCAGTATAAAACAATCAGAAATACAATGTTTGATAAGGAAACTTTCTTGTCTATCCTTATGTATATCAACTGGGAACCATTAAAAACACTGCCTTTAGATAATGATACAGTACATCTTTCAACAAACCTTCCTCTCAATACCAAACTCCTCTGTACCTCAAAGTAGGAAAAAAGTCAAATTAGAACCCTCATCATGGCTTACACCAGATACAAAAAGCTAATGCACAACATAGATGAAGGATGCAAAAAAAAGCTTTTAGAAAAAACAATCTGCAATAATATCGGCAATGGAGAAAACTAATGTAGAGCACCATCCTAAAGGCTAGCAAAATGATTATGCTAGTATACAGGAAAACCATTAAACAATCACAATCTTATAAATGCTGCTAATTCCCTAAATAAACCCAACGTACCAACACATCATTAAGTAAAGTAGAGGGTGTCACAACTACCTTCTTACTTACCACAACTACCACTATCATGATAAAAAAAAAAAAAAGGTTATTCAAAAGCCTTAAATACACCTCTCTTGCAGCAGACAGACTGCCAAAAAATATTTCAAAACAGCTACAGAAGCCATAGGTTAGCCAGTACCTATACTTACAAGTTACTGTTTTCGAGAAGCTATATTCACAAGATTTTGGTTGATGCAGGGATGAGCAGACATTAATCTCCTTCACAGCCAAGTAATGATAAAATTTTAGTAAATTTAGCAAACCTTCTTTCTCATTCTCAATATTAAACACTGGACACAAGAGTTGAGAGGGTGATTGATGAGGAAAACAATGATAATCCCGCTCAAGCACATTAAAAATAACACAAAACCAGACAGTGAGCAAAAGAGAGAAATGACTATGGAAGCACAAGGTGGAAAGATGAAGTCAGGCAACCACCAAAAGAACCAGTTGACCAACATGCTAAAGTAGATTAGGTCTATGAGGAAATACTAAGAATGAATGGTACATTTAAATAGTATGTCATTAAAAACAGTTAAAAGACTTGAAGACATAGATTCTGCATTAAAACAAACAAAACCTGGTGAACTTGTAACAGTACAGAAGACTCCAGTGATCATACCCACCAGCTTGCAGAACTAGAAATGGCATGAGAGTAGCTCTGGGAGAAGATTACACAGCTGCGAGATAAGGAACGATAAGAAAATCTCTGCTTTTCACAGATACCTGAAGTGGTGGAAGGATCTGACTGTAAAGCCTTTATGCTGGCACAGACTAGTAAATGGACATAGATTCCACAAGAGAAAATGCATATCAACAGAACTCATAGAGTTTATATACTAACCAGCCAAGTTCGGAGATTCCCCAAACCTGTTGTGGTTAAGATCTAAATTTACCAACAGAAAGAACCAGTTCTCTCGAAATTATGGAAAAGAGGAATGTTTCATTAACAGAACAAAAGCAGATTTATGTGGACCAGGATTATTCATTCGTAGCCTGCCATGTGGAGAAGTAAATTTATCCCAGTCTTTACAGTATGTAGACAGTTACATCTAAGATACAAATTGTTATATCCTGTTGTCCTGAGATTTTTTTTTCCATTGGGGCCAAGACTTTACAGGAAGTAGAAAATACACGATAAGAACTTCACAAGTGTCAGCAATATACAGCCTTCTCAGGGAGAGATACCACTACTGCAACTACCATGGAGGATCCTGATCAACCAGGCCCTAAGGAAAGTCCATTTAAGCAATTAACAGTTTTAGATGGAAAATGCAAGAGAGGAATAAGGAGGCCCAAAGGGATGCCCAACTAATGCATGATGAGATCAGAGAGTTTCCAGGGCATGTGCAGGAGGAGGGAATATTTGAAGAACATAAGTAATGAGACCATGTGGGCAGGACTGGCTTAGGATGGTCTTATGAGGGGAAAAAAGGAAAATAAGAAAAAGCATGATGAGGTCTACATCAAGATAATAATGGACAAACTGCATATGTTTCATAGTTTAGCCAGACCTTATTTCAGGAAGGTGGACAGTAATGAGGGATAAAAAGAAAATGCTGACACCTAAAGGTGAGTAAAAACTTTAAATTACTTTGAATACTATAAATAGGGGGAAATGATGCACAAAGGAGCACTGGTAGGGCAGAGAATGGATACACCAAAGAAATTAAAATTTTTGCATGGTACAAAAGAATTGAGATGAGAGGGGGAAGAATTAAAATGTGTAATGGTGAACAAACCATCTAACAGTGACAATGGAACTAATATAGGATCTCTCCAACTAAAATTAGTTGTTGGGGTGAAGTGGGGAATGAGAGAAAATATAGCGGTGGCTACATCATGACAGCAATAGATAAATGCACTCTAGTAACAGACTAACTAGGGACTGTGTACTGCAATCAGAGGGTGAAAGGAAGTCATAGATAGCCAAGTGTAGCTATAAACGTTCAATTACTTTTGAATATTCTCAACAATAAAAGTGTATATGGGGGAACTGTTAACAACAGAGCAATTATGATGGCTGGAATTGGGTACCCCAAATAAATCAAGATTTCTGCATGGTATAAGGGAGTTGATACAAAGGGACAAATAAAAATATGCAAATGTGAGTAGTTAGTCTGATAGTGACAATGGAAATAAAACGGGCATTGGTAAATTAAAGGAAGGGGTAAAGATTAAGACATAAACTGAAAGGAGGTATGAAAGTGAAATGTAAACATTAGGCCGATAAGGATGACAACAGTATGTTTTTTGCATAAGAAATGGGTATGAGTTACAAGAGTCTTAAAAGAGAAAATTGGAGAGGGGGTGGAAGATAAACCAGTGCCCTTAGTAAAGGCAAAGGATAAAACTTAATGCAAAGATAGGAGGGGTGTAGGGAAAAGACTGCAGTTTAGTTGCTTAGTAGAGGGAAAGATATGTTCTTAGGAAATAATTGTAGTGGTGAACCAAAACAAATAAGTGAGCATAGGCTCATGCTTACAAGAGAAGATGAAATCCAAGGGATGGTTTGCTAAGTATTGTTCAATTTTTATTCATTTTTGTGGAAATAATGTTAGTTTTAGCAATGGTTGCTTTGAATATATGGTCCACAAATGTAACAGAGATAATTATGGGCAATAAATGCTATATATACAAGCCATTGATAAAAAAGGAAAAATAGAATAATTAACTGTATGGTCTTAAAATTGGTTATTTGGAACATACATGAATTAAAGGACCAACTAAAAATGCATGGCACATTAGAGATCATAAGGCAAAGTGGCACAATAGTCATGTTCCAAAAATGCATCTTTTTGGAGTAACATAACCTAGTCAGGAAAGGCATTAGACACAGTTATAGTGCACTAGTCTTAGAAGGACAAAAGAGGGGATTTGCAATATTAATTAAAGCAGGGATGCCTTTCAAAGTTAGAGAAAGCAAAATAGATGCACAAATGAGATTTATCTTAGTTAGAGTTAGGTGGGAAGGCAAACAATTAATCCTGGGAATATTTGATAGCCCACCTAGCACAAGAATTGAAGCAATAAAACTGGTGATGTTAAAGTTTGCTGATTTCTCACAAGGTTTAATATTACTCACAGGGTAATGGAATCAGATAGTCTCAGTGGTAGATGCTAACAAGGGACCAAGGAGAGAGAACATCAGTAGGGAAGAGAAAATGCTTCAAAACCTGATGAGGCTATATGGATGGGTGGATAGATATTGGGAGGTAATTCCTGATCTATGGAACCCAACATTCAGATCAGGCAGATTTGGCACATGGGTGCAGTTAGATAGATGGTACATTTCAAAAGAATATAGGAAAGATGTAGAGAGTGTTCAAACATGTCCAATCTTACTTTCAGACCCCACTGCAATTTGTGTTAGTCAACAGTAACCAAACGTTCAAGAAGGAGAAGGGCATTAGAGAAGTTGTGATAGCTGTTTGAAACAACCAGGAAGAAATTTTGTTTGCAATATAAATAGGACATGTTGGAAACTAAATGACCTACATTTTGGATGATACATAAAAAGGTCATGTTGGAAAGACAGATACGTTTCTAAGAGAATTCCCATTATCTGGAACAGGCTTCCCATCCATGGGAAGCAGGCTTCCTTTCTATCCCTATTTAAGAGCAACTTGGACCAATTGATAGGTAATGTGAAATTCACCCCTGGTCTGGCTCCTATGACAGTAAATCACTCCTATATAAATCAAATTTATGGGTCACACTGCTAGGGTTATAAGGGCCCTAGTGGTTTTCAGCCTAGTATACACCTATGAACCCTTTTTAAGCATAACCTTGACCAATGGATTAGAAATTGAAAATTCACCCTGGGTCTGCTTCATGTGTCTGTTAGATGGAGGCAGACAATAATACAAAAACTAACATGCTCCCCAATTACCTTTAGAGACTAGCCAACTAACATGCTTCCTCTTAATAAATGTCCAAAATACATATGGACACATCTGGATTGGATTGGATTGCTAGGCTTATAAAGGCACTGGTGGTTGTCAGCCTAGTATATACATATGAACCTATGAATATAACAGTTCTAAAGCAAGGAAAAAAAACAGGCTTTATCAAGGCCTATTATGAGGGAAGAACTTGAGGGCCAGTTTGCGAGGCAGGTGGTAAGGAAATTGGAGAAGGAAGATGGGTTCCCTGTAGAGTTATGGAAAGAAATGAAACCAAATAAATTCCATATTAGTTAAAATTGTTTAATGAGATTTTGAAAGAAAGAGAAATACCTATCTCCTGGCAGAAAGCAATTATTATGGTGCTACTGAAGGAGGGTAAAGATCCATCTAATCCTGGATCATGATTATAAAATATTTTGGGGTATTTTAGCAGAAAGACAGGCACCTATTCTTCCAAGGTTAATAGATTGCAATTAATGTGGGTTCATAAAAGGGCAACAAACATTTAATAATATTATAAAAGCAAATATGATACAAAATGAAGCAGAGGAAGCAGGAGAAAAGCTGGTCTTGGTTGCTTTGAATGTAGAGAAAGTGTTTGATAGGGTGAGCTGGGCATACCTATGTGAAGTTCTATGAAGAATGGGAATTAATGAAACTTTTATAAAGGTACTGCATGCAAAATATGAAGGGTCTAGAGCCCCCTCACAATAAATACTAAACTAAAAAGGGAGTTTAAGATAAGTAGGGGCATGAGACAGGGATGCACCCTGCCCCATTGTTGTTTGCTATATATTTAGAGCCACTGCCAATTAAATTGAGGCATGCAGAGATTAAAGGTTGTACTTGGCAAACAGGGGTTGGGGTTGGAAACTACAGATGGCATGATTATATATTTAATAAACCCACAAAACAATTAGCCTAGGTTGTTCTAACTATTATGAAAATTTGAGAACATCTCAGGATATAAAATAAACAGGGAAAAGACTAAAGTGATATGTGTAAATTATGTTCTTACATTTAACTTCATTCAGACATATACTTACTTATGGGGCTACTATCAATTGAAATACCTGGGGATTTGGCTGGGTAAGACTGTACAGGAAACACAGAGAGAAACCTGGGAAATGAAGCTATGATGGTAAGTGATAATGATCAGAGAATTCAAACAGTTAAACTGTTTGTAGTTCCACAAATAATATGTGCAGCTCATACACTGATAGAAGATCTGGAGAAAAGTTCTGGGAAAGTTTGAGAAAGGCAAATAATGAGTTATATATAGCAAAATAAGAGACTTAAAGTGAAATGGCAAAAAATGGTTCTGTCAGTAGAAGAAGGGGTATTAGCAATTCCGTACTTATATCAAATAGTATAGAGCTGCACAACTGCAAGTTAATTTTCAATTTACAAAGCCCAGAGTATAAACCAAACTAGAAAAAGACACTTTTAGCAAAAGGAAAATGTAGAATTAATGGGGGGGGCCTAATTATCTGGTAACCAGTAGAAGGGCGGAGAGAAGCAAACAGTTTAAAAAAATTCAAATAATCTTTGAGGAGTGAAAGAATATAGAGAATGGAATTCAGACGTTTAGCTTATAGGAAAGGTGCAATACAAGGACAGGATAAATATTTGGGGCATTAAGAATGGGAAAGGAAAACAACAGAACTATATTACTGAGAGCAACTCAGGGAGGGAGAAAGAAGACTAGAATGGCATGAAATATGTGAGAGATTTCAAAAAAATAGGAGGGAAATGTTTCAATATAGAGCAGTATTGAGACTCTTTAAATGATAATAGCAAAATATCTTGAAAGGGGGTAACATGACCACAGTTGATAGCCATTATTGAAACAAGAACCTCTAACATGGTAAATAAGGGATTGATAGGGAGGGTATACAGATTGTTAATACAGGATAGATGAGTACACATATGGAATTAGAGAGAGCTGGTAAAGGGAGTTGAGGGAGATAACCACAGAGATATGGAAGGAAATATGTGAAACTCCTAGAATTGCAATTAATTCCCTTAAATTTTGAATTTTCTTGAGGAAGTGTCTACATAAATATTTTATCCTCTGGTGAGATTACATAGAATGTACCCAGATGTGCTCGATAATCACTGGAGATGTAGTCAAAATACCAAGGGTATTGGAGCCATATCTTTTGGAAATGTGAGTCGTCAAATTGCTTTAAAGATGAATTAAATAAATTAGTACAGGAATGATAGCAGGAGAAGTGGTTAATTGAAAAAAGTTTTGTTTAAGTTGGATAGAAGAAAGTGAACTGAGAGGACATATGTGGGCAATAATTACCTAGCTAAGAAGAGAATAACAAAATGATGGAAAACAAAACACCTGCCCATATTTATTTTTATTTATTTTTATTTAACATTTATTAATTAGGAAAGTCCAATTTGGAACAAAGCCAATTTTCAGCGGAGGACGAGGAGAAACTCTCCAGATGCATGTCTTTGTAATGTAGGAGGAAACTCAAGCACCTGGAGGAAACCTACACAAATGCAGGGAGGACATGCAGACTCCACAAAGAAGGCACCCCAGCCAAGAATTGAACCAGATAACCTCTTGCTGTGAGATGACAATGCTACCACTGCGCCATCAATATTAAAGAGGTGATAACCGTAATGACAGAAGTGAAAAGAAGAACTATTAGAGGGCAATAGAAGATAAATTTCATTTAAAAAGTGGAATTTCTGGGATGGACTA
Organism: Protopterus annectens; assembly: GCF_019279795.1. Lineage (NCBI taxonomy): Eukaryota > Metazoa > Chordata > Ceratodontiformes > Protopteridae > Protopterus > Protopterus annectens. Next base: position 586,607,978 of record NC_056750.1, read on the forward strand.
GGCAAAGGAGATTAGTAACGGAAACAAGAAAAAGAAAAAGATGCATTTGACAATAAGGAGAACTGAGGGAAGAAATGACAACAGGTTGGGGAGAAATCAACAACTTAAGGAAACTGGGAGAGTAAGGGATTATATTTGACAGGGGACTGTATAAACTGACTTGGAGTATATTGTAAATTCTAACAGTAAGTAAGACCTGATGTAAGAAAAAGGGGGAATTAAGCAAAAGAAGTAGCTATAACAGGCTTACCACCAGGAAAGAGTAAAGGGCTCCATGCATGAGATTTGCACAAATGTATTATAGTATGACCTAAAATAAATACAATTTTGATTTAAAAAAAAAGAAGCTATAGTCACAAAACTCTACAAAATAATTCTACATTATTCCTTTACATAACCATAACAAATCTGTTGAGCTAGCAGACTAAAGACCTATAGCAATTTTGTCTCATCAATCTAAAATACTTGAAAAATGTGTTTACCTCATTTGATGAGCTACCTAACAGAGAGCAAATTACTTACCACAAATCACCATGAATTTAGTTCAGATTACAGCACCAAAACAGCGTTATTACATTTTGTAAATTGTAATCATGAAATACCAGATTGAGGTGAAATGTTTGCATCTTTATTTTAAGACCTGACCAATGCATTTGATACAGTTTCACACCCCATACTGTTCTTTAGGCTCATTGCACTGGACCTCAAAAACAGTACAACCAAATGGTTTAAAACATATATTAGCTACTGACCCCAGTGTGTATGGTGAGCAGATGAGCTATCAACTTCTCATCAGACATCATTAGATGTGCCAAGATGTTCCATACTAGGATCTTAGCTCTTTAATATATTTATAAATAAACTGCATACAATGTCTATCCCAGCGAACACTGATATGTACAGCCTCTTCAGGCAAATCAATGACAAATGACGTACAGTTTTCCTTTAGAAAAATTTAAAACTGGCTAGAGCAGTATACTGAGACTTAAATATATTATCAGTCAGTAAAACTAGTATTCAGCTAGTATGACACATAGACAAAACTACTGGGTATGGTAATTGACCACAGATTAAGATTAAACCAGCACATTCAATATGCAGTTCAATGAATCAACTACAAACTAAGACTTTAGTGTAACACACACAAAACGAAGAAACCAAATAAACCATTGTCAGTGAATAGAAAAAAAGACACCACAACCTTCTTTTTTTAGCACTTTCATCCAATTTAATAAAATATGAACTTCTTCAGAAAACAACACCCATACAAATTACAGCATTTAAATAAATAACAACCATGTCACATGTAATTGAATACACCAATAAAATGCAGTGAGCACTTAATATTTCTGTCATAGTTTACAACCATTTAAACTACACATCCACTTTTTTTTACAAAGGATGAATAAAGCTAAAATCTGTGATTTTTATAATCTTTGTGCTTGTAAAAAGCACGTCATATTAATCATATCATTCAATCCAGGAAGCTGATCTGCATTTAGTAAAATTTGCCATAAAGTTTCCTTACATTCTAAAAGAACTTTAAAATCTCCACTAAATTTGTCATTGTTGACTCTCTCTAAAATAAAAAATGAAAACTTTTTGAAACCAGGACAAGTCACAGAATGCTTAGCTAATGCGTTGGACATATCTTTTTTATGTATGGCTAAAGTGTGTTCGTATATACGTTTGTTTAATGCTCTTGTTGTTTTTCCTATATAAAAATGTTAACAAGTGCTTCACATAGCTGCATAGACCACATTTGTTTTCTTACACGTGTAATGTCCCTTACAGAAAAATACTATATTAATATGTTTGAAAATTACTGGCCTTGTTCAAGAGAAATCTTGACCAATGGATGGGAGATCGCAGATATACCCCAGGGATTACCTCAGTGTCACTGCTCAACAGAGGCACAGCAAAATAATGGGTATAGTTCCCCATACTAAAGGGGTGGCGTAAGCCACAAAACTATGGGCTAGGCTTGTAAATGCCCTCGGGCAGATAGCCTAGTATGAACCTATGAACCTATGAACCTATGTAGTCCCTGTGATGTATCTACATTGTTTGCATGTCCCACAAGGAAAAGTACCCAAATTAAAACTTGTTTTTTCTTCATTCCTGTACAGAGTACCTCTCTCTAGAATAGTCTTAATGTTAGCTACCCTTTTATAAGTAAATACAGGAGAATCACCAATAATTCTATTCAATTCTGTATTACCTAACACTACTTTCCAGTTGTTTAAGATGGTATCTCTAATGTATGCCATCTCATTAGTGATAGGAATTGGAAAGGCCAAAGTGTAATCACTTACTGTTGTAGTTATTTCTAATCTATTTTGGGCTTGGTCACCAGCTTGCCTTAAAATCGGACAAGCTTTATTTATCCTAAGACCAACAACCTCATTTATTATACTATCTAACCAGACCGTATCGTAACTCCTTTGTACAAAAAAACCCATGAGTTTCTGTGTTTCCCACTGAAAGTTCTCATCTTTACTGGTTAAACGGCCAAGTCTAATGAACTGTCCTTTTACAACTCCTCGTTTCATAAAGACTGGATGTAAGCTGTCATAGTGTAAATATTGGTTAACAAAAGTGGACTTCCTAAAAATACAGCTTTCAAAATATGAACCATCTTGACTAACTGTTAAGTGCAAGTCCAAAAAATCAATGCTATCATCAACATTTCCCACTGTAAATTGCAAAAAATTAGTGGAATTATTCAGATGTTGGACAAATGTTTGAAACGTTTCTACATCCCCTTTCCATAAAAAAATCAAATCGTCTATGCAACGTTTGTAGAATAAGATGTTTTCAGCTAAAGGATGAGTGATGAGAAACTTGATCTCCCACATTGCCTAAATTAGCAAAACATGGGGCTACCCTAGACCCCATCGCAATGCCAGAGGTTTGTTGAAAAAATGCATTTTCAAATGTGAAAAAAATTATTCTCTAATACAAGTTCCATCAAGGTGCAAACTATACTGACAAGGTTGTTGTCAAAAAAGAAAACCTCTGGTATTCCACCACAGCAAAAATCCACCATGATAGAGTCCTGTGTCAAACAGCAAGCAAATTTAATGAGAAAAGTAAAAACAGCATCAAAATTCCATAGTAATAAAACGATAAGCACTTTTGGCTGTTTAGCCTTCTTCAGATTGTTATATTTTGGTAGCAGTGCTTAATGTTTATACTAAAAACTAACCAATAAGGTTTAAAATCAATTGACTTCTAAACCAATCATGTTAATTTATTCTTAATCTTCATTAGAATATCCAATAATCATTCTTTGCACTACTAAGTAGCCAATAGCTATGATTTAAAATTGGTGCCGAATATATGCTAATATATTATGTTGGCCCATCCTCCTTCAGCTGTATGCTAATATGCACATCTCTGCCTGTTTTTTTACTGGCTATAAGTGCCGAATGTATCATTCCAATATATTTAGCTTTACATAGCTTCCCTGTTTTCACTTTGCTGCCATCCAGTAGCCAAAGTGTGATACTAGCTTTTTAAAATTTTTTTCAAAAGCATTTATTATTGCATGGCTTCCCTGTTTCCACTTTGCTGCCATCCAGTGGCCAAAGTGTAATACTAGCTTTTTAAAATTTTTTCAGAAGCATTTGTTTCCATTAGTTTTTATTTTTCTTTGTTTGTCAAATATAAATTTACTATAATTAACTTTAACTAACAGGTCACCTTTCTGGAATTTTTATATTTAATCTTCTTATACAGTTATCTACTTCTTCAGATATACAAATTAATTCGTATCTATAACTACCAAGCTATTAACATATTACTGACACTGCCAAAAGCATGGTCACTATGTCAACCCTGCTTCCATCAGCACAAAAATGCATAACTGCACATTACATTTTTATATCCTTTTACTACATATTAAATAGAGAGTCCATTATTCACTAAATAATCTCTAGATATATAACTATATGGAATTACATCCTTATTCACTGCCTTAATAGAAAACTGCCTTATAGAAAACAATGTCCAAATATACCTGTCGTAAAACTATCACTATTATAAAGCAAAATATGTGCACATCCTTGGTGAAAAGCACTTTCCATATCAAAATTAATAAATATGTATTTAATAGCTGAATAGTATTATACTTATTAAACTTGTAAATATGCTTGTTATTTTGTATTTGTTGAACCTAGCAAAACTGAAATATATTCATTGTTGTCATAATGTCAGCTAAAAAATGAATAAAAATATTGATTTGATCTAAATGAACATGAATAAATTATAAATCTAGTGATTCTGAGTTGTAATAGTATTCCTTCTGGTTTTTAATATAGGTTTCAATGGAACTATAGTGTTTAGTCCACGGGGACGATTTGCTCTCATTTTAGTTATCCAAGATATTTCACACAGTTCAGTTCAATTATGGACATCTCCTCCTCTATTGGTCTGGATAACAGTTTCAATTACTTTAAAAAGGAAGGAATGAGTCGGATGTTGTGTTATACGCACTGCTAATGCATTGTTTGGTTCCTTTTTTTGTATATCTCTTAAATGTCGTAGTACACGATGATCTTTAAGCTTCTGATCTGTCTTGCCTATGTAAAAGGCATTACATTGACGGCAAGTGGCCAAATATACTAGATGTGCTGTGGTGCAATCAGCATATACATTGAAGTGATATTGTTTATTTCCATAAGTGGAGACAAAGATATTTGAACTGTCAATGTAAGGGCAGGCTTTGCATCTACTACATTTAAAAGTGCCCCTTCTGTCTGAACGTATATTTTGTGTGGTGGTACCATCTCTATTGCATAGGAGTCTTTTCAGATTTTTCTTATTTTTATGCTGAAATCTCGGTTGCTCTCCTACTATATGTTTAATTTTCTCATCCATTGTTAATATTGGCCAAAGTTTTCTTATTATATCACATATCTGTTTATTGTCTGAGTTATAAGTTAGCAGACAATTTAACTGTGGAATATGGTTATCAGAAACAATGGCTTGCTGTGAAGAAGTATTCTTAGAGAAATAAGGTTGGTCTCTGCCTTTCCTTATTTCCTGAAAATTTTGTTTGAGTCTTAAATTTTTATCTGAGTGGGACCTTTCCTTAAGGTATCTCTGTACTTTGCATTGCTCTTCAATGAATTCCTCATCTTTAGTGCATAATCTAGATGCCCGTAGGACTTGATTTTCATAGATGTTTTTAAAAATATGTCCAGGGTGCATACTTTTTTATGTAAATAATGGTTTCTCCAAGTATCTTTCCTATGGATGCTTATATTTATGCCTTCCTTAGGATCTAGGTGGACATTTACATCCAAAAAATCTATTTCTTGATTTGATGAACTTACTTTGAATATAAGAAAATTAATGCTTCCATTGATGTAATCAATGTAGCTATTCAGCTCTTCCATCTTTCCTTGCCATAAGATAAAAAAGTCATCAACAAAATGACCATAGTATAGTTGATGTGGGAGTGGGAGCCATATGTTATTTTCTGAGAAGATGGTTTCTAGCTCCCATTGTGCTAATACCAAGTTTAAATAACTATTAGCACATGGCGTACCCATGGCTACTCCCCATGTATTTAGATAGAAGTCTTCTCCATAGATAAAGATGTTATTTTCTAGAACAAGTTCTAGCAGAGCACATGTTGGTTCTGCTGCTATATTATGTCTTCGTAGGAAAGTATTAATAGCATGCAAACCATAGTCATTAGGAATAACTGTGAACAAACTGGTAATGTCCATAGTTACCAATATAAGATTTTCAAACACTGACAAATGGTTAGTTTGTTCGAAGAAATCATTCAAAAATTGGCCGGTGTCTTTCAAAACTGTCTTTGCAAATGGTAATGCCTTTTTCAACCTATTTTCTATAAGCATAGATAGTGGTTCCGTTATCCATTCTCTACCAGAGACAATGGGTCGTAAAGGAGGATCATATAAGTCTTTATGAATTTTGGGTATTCCACTTATACTAGGGTATAAGGGATGAAGTGTGTCAAAAAATTCATATTGTTCTTGAGTAATACATCTTTCCATTAAAAGTTCATATAAGATGCTGAGAAAGAGTGCAATTCTTGTTGTGACATCCTTCTTATTCAATTTTTTATATGTGTGTTGGTCTTCCAACAATGTTGTCATTTTATTCTTGTACCACTTTTTTGTTCATGTGAACTAGTGGTTGGCATTTTCTGTGTAGTCGGATGCATGCCTTCTAGCTGTATATTTGGTCTTTCTATGTAATCTCCATTTTTTCTCATTTATGTTGTATTTCTTCCTCCATTGGTAATTTCCTCTTTAGGCCATTCGAGCATGTTACCATTCACAAAATCTCAGTGGTCACGTGCCAATTTTTTTATCTTTTGCTGTTTCAATTTAATATCGTAAATATTGAGATTATGTTGTAAACGTTCTAGTTCATGTACTTGTTCTTCCTTCAAATCCAGTTTCTCTAGTTCTTCTTGTTTAGTTATAATAATAGATGAGTTTTTATATTCTTCTGGTTTAAAAAACTCTATAATTAGTTCCATATATCTTTGGATGGTCTCACGGTTAATTGCTTGCCATTTGGCCAATAGTTCTGGGTACGCATTGACATACAACAAGAATTACACTCTTTCGCAGCAATATATGAACTTTTAATGGAAAGATGTATTACTCAAGAACAATATGAATTTTTTGACACACCTCATCCCTTATACCCTAATATAAGTGGAATACCCAAAATTCATAAAGACTTATAAGATCCTCCTTTACGACCCATTGTCTCTGGTAGAGAATGGATAATGGAACCGCTATCTATGTTTATAAAAAATGAGTTGAAAAAGGCATTACCATTTGCAAAGACAGTTCTGAAAGACACCGGCCAATTTTTGAATGATTTCTTCGAACAAACTAACCATTTGACAGTGTTTGAAAATCTTATATTGGTAACTATGGACATTACCAGTTTGTTCACAGTTATTCCTAATGACTATGGTTTGCATGTTATTAATACTTTCCTACGAAGACATAATACAGCAGCAGATCCAACATGTGCTCTGCTAGAACTTGTTCTAGAAAACATCTTTATCTATGGAGAAGACTTCTATCTACAAACATGGGGAGTAGCCATGGGTACACCATGTGCTAATATTTATTCAAACTTGGTATTAGCACAATGGGAGCTAGAAACCATCTTCTCGGAAAATAACATATGGCTCCCACATCAACTAAACTATGGTCGTTTTGTTGATGACTTTTTTATCTTATGGCAAGGAAAGATGGAAGAGCTGAATAGCTACGTCGATTGCATCAATGGAAGCACTAATTTTCTTATATTCAAAGCAAGTTCATCATATCAAGAAATATATTTTTTGGATGTAAAAGTCCACATAGATCCTAAGGAAGGCATAAATACAAACATCCATAGGAAAGATATTAGAGAAACCATGATTTACATAAACAAAGTATGCACCCTGGACATATTTTTAAAAACATCTATGAAAATCAAGTCCTACGGGCATCTAGATTATGCACTAAAGATGAGGAATTCATTGAAGAACAATGCAAAGTATGGAGATACCTTAAGGAAAGGTCCTACTCAGATAAAAATTTAAGACTCAAACAAAATTTTCAGGAAATAAGGAAAGGCAGAGGCCAACCTTATTTCTCTAAGAATAACACTTCTTCACAGCAAGCCATTGTTTCTGATAACCATATTCCACAGTTAAATTGTCTGCAAACTTATAACTCAGACAATAAACAGATATGTGATATAATAAGAAAACATTGGTCAATATTAACAATGGATGAGAAAATTAAACATATAGTAGGAGAGCAACTGAGATTTCAGTATAAAAATAAGAAAAATCTGAAAAGACTCCTATGCAATAGAGATTGTACCACCACACAAAATATATGTTCAGACGGAAGGGGCACTTTTAAATGTAGTAGATGCAAAGCCTGCCCTTACATTGACAGTTCAAATATCTTTGTCTCCACTTATGGAAATAAACAATATCACTTCAATGTATATGCTGATTGCACCACAGCACATCTAGTATATTTGGCCACTTGCCATCAGTGTAATGCCTTTTACATAGGCAAGACAGATCAGAAGCTTAAAGATCGTGTACTACGACACTTAAGAGATATACAACAAATGGAACCAAACAATGCACTAGCAGTGCATATAACACAACATCTGACTCATTCATTCCTTTTTAAAGTAATTGAAACTGTTATCCAGACCAATAGAGGAGGAGATGTCCATAATCAAACTGAGCTATGTGAAATATCTTGGAATACTATTATGAGAGCAAATTGTCCCCCTGGACTAAACACCATAGTTCCATTGAAACCTATATTAAAAACCAGAAGGAATACTATTACAACTCAGAATCACTGGATTTATAATTTATTCATGTTCATTTAGATCAAATCAATATTTTTATTCATTTTTTTAGCTGATATTATGACAACAATGAATATATTTCAGTTTTGCTAGGTTCAACAAATACAAAATAACAAGCATATTTACAAGTTTAATAAGTACAATAATATTCAGCTATTAAATACATATTTATTAATTTTGATATGGAAAGTGCTTTTCACCAAGGATGTGAGCATGTTTTGCTTCATAATAGTGATAGTTTTGCAACAGGTATATTTGGACATTGTTGTCTATTAAGGCAGTTTTATATTAAGGCAGTGAATAGGGACATAATTCCATATAGTTATATATCTAGAGATTATTTAGTGAATAATGGACTCTCTATTTAATATTTAGTAAAAGGATATAAAAATGTAATGTGCAGTTATGCATTTTTGTGCTGATGGAAGCAGGGTTGACATAGTGACCATGCTTTTGGCTGTGTCAGTAATATTTTAATAGCTTGGTAGTTATAGATAAGAATTAATTCGTATATCTGAAGAAGTAGATAACTGTATAAGACGATTAAATATAAAAATTCCAGAAAGGCGACCTGTTAGTTAAAGTTAATTATAGTAAGTTTATATTTGACAAACAAAGAAAAATAAAAACTAATGGAAACAAATGCTTCTGAAATTTTTTTAAAAAGCTAGTATTACACTTTGGCCACTGGATGGCAGCAAAGTGGAAACAGGGAAGCCATGCAATAATAAATGCTTTTGAAAAAACTTTTAAAAAGCTAGTATCACACTTTGGCCACTGGATGGCAGCAAAGTAGAAACAGGGAAGCTATGTAAAATGAAATCTATTGGAATGGTACATTTGGCACTTATAGCCAGTAAAAAAACAGGCAGAGAAGTGCATATTAGCTGAAGGAGGATGGGCCAACATAGTATATTAGCATATTTTTGGCGCCAATTTTAAATCATAGCTATTGGCTACTTAGTAGTGCAAAGAAAGACTATTGGATATTCTAATGAAGAATAAGAATAAATTGACATGATTGGTTTAGAAGTCAATTGATTTTAAACCTTATTGGTTAGCTTTTAGTATAAATATTAAGCATTGCTACCAAAATATAACGATCTGAAGAAGGCTAAACAGTCAAAAGCGCTTATCATTTTATTACTATGTAATTTTAATGCTGTTTTTACTTTTCTCATTAAATTTGCTTACTGTTTGATACAGGACTCTATCGTGGTGGATTTTTGCTGTGGTGGAATACCAGAGGTTTTCTTCGTTTGCTTCATTTTTCCACTGGTAAACCTTCAACAAGTGTAAGATAGTTTTTCCCCTAAGTTTGTTGTCAAAGTCAGTATATTGACTTAAATAATCTCTTAAATATTCTGTACCTATCACTTGGTCTATACATGTGTAAAGAGAAACCACATCTAGTGATGCAAATTTAACAGGCATTTCTAATTTGTCCAGTTGGCTCAATGACTCTAACAAATGCCATGAATCTCTTAAGTAAAATTTAGACTTCTGCACAACAGGATTCAGAAGTTTGTCTAGCCATATGGAAATTGGTTCTGTCTTAGAAAAACTGGCTGACACTATAGGTTTAAAAGGAAGGTCTTCCCTATTTTTGTGTACCTTAGGGATACTTAGTGTATTCAATTACATGTGACATGGTTGTTATTTATTTAAATGCTGTAATTTGTATAGGTGTTGTTTTCTGAAGAAGTTCATATGTTATTAGATTGGACAAACTAAGACTTATTTAAAAAGTCAAGCCTTTTCTTTCAGAAAATGCACATAGGACTATAGCTCAAGCCTATCTGTTCCCCAGTTCGCTATATGTCTTGTCAATTTTGATTAACCTACAGTCCTCTCAGCAAGCCAACCAGGAGCAATCTTGCAATAAGATTTCAAAGTCTGCAAGCAGTTGCATTTACTAAAAGTTGCATTTCTGTCCTTGAACTGGCTGCAGCTGCTTAATCTATTAGCCTACACTCACATGAAGACTGCTGGCATACTTTATAGCCTAGAGACCCTGCTTCCAGCCAGTTATTAAACTGGTATTCACCCCGTACAGAGCTGTGTTCACTGAACCAATGCTTAGTCCTTATTAAAAATCTAAACATCATCATGGTGACTGCCTATACTCTGTATTGTTTAACTGTTGAAGTCTCTCCCGACAAACTTCAGAAATATCTCATTTTGTCTACAATTTAAAATCTTATTAAATACATATCTGTCAATGAAATGATCCTGCACTTACCCTCCTCTTATTTAAATCTTTTTCCATCTATATTTTAAAATTCCAGTATCATATCTATCACCAAAACAATCCTCATAGCCTAGTACCAGCATCATTTCTGCTTCTCCTTACACAGTCAAATCAAGTAAGACTGTGTTGTGAATCACTTTTGTTTTATTGTTTATTGTACTTACTGTTGCCTCTGTGCCCAGATCATGCCTGAAAAGGGTCTCCAGATCAGTTCACCAACCCGGTTATCAAATAGAAAATAAATAAAAGTATTACAAAATCCTCATACTTTCTCACCTGCTTACAGGTCTCAAGTGAATAATGTTTGGGTGAAATATACATATGCCTCATCTGCGGTCTGTGTACTAAACTTTCTATGTGACTTTATATATATAAACTGTATGTTGAATGCCTTTAGATGTGTGACATTTGCATGCTCTAAATACTATATAGGGTACTTAACACGGTGATCACCTGTTAAATCATATATACCTCTGTTAATTTTTACAGTTAGCTCATACTAGTTTACTAGTGTAAAAGTATGCAATCGGCAAATTAATTAATTACTTAATTAATTAATTATAACTTTAAAGAAAATGTAGAGTCCTAAGAAGCACAAGAAATAAAAAGGCATACAACTAATACATTATATGATGCAAGCAGTTAAACCACTTAAGTAGCGGGATAAGGAGGTGAACAATCTTTCAAAGTTAAAAATTGCAAAGAAACAAAATATCTTGAAATTGAATAATGTTACAACTGAAAGTCTAAACAGATGCCTGAATGTGGAATACAGTGCTTATTAAATTGGTATGTAAGTATTGTTTCCGTTTGATGCATATAACAATACCTGATTAGAAAATGTGGTGCATGTCAATTGCTGTTATACAAATGAGGAGGTTTTAGAAATTTTAAGGGGAATAGTGTCTTCACATGTATGATACTATTATCAATGCCTTAACATTTTATGAAACTGTTATAATAAAATTTGTATAAATAAAAGCATTTAACGTGTATGATTGCAAGATTTTGTCACTGCAGTTTGGGTATCTTTTGTAAAATTTAGTAGCTTTGTAACTCTTTATGCTCTTAGAGCAATAACATTTTGCAAAAGCTTTTAAAATTTCATTAGCCTTGTTTTGCATGAGTGTTATTTTAGCAAGCTCTGACAAGATCATATTCTTAGCTCTGATATTTGTTCAGTAGACAGGCATTTATTCAAGGAGTGCATATGAGGTTTTAAAAACTGGAAGAATGCATTTGATCCTATTTGTTAAGACGGAACATATAGTTCTTTCCAAAGGCTTAGAAAAGGTGGTTCTGTATACTTCAGCTTCAGATTTATTAAGTGGTTTAAACCAAAACACTGGAGACAGGGTACATAAAACTAAACCAGAAAATGACGCTCTCCAAGTAAGTCACCTATGACAGACAATGATATTTGGCAAAAGCAAATAAAACAAATTTAAAAGAAATCACCCGACATCATCAAATGCAAGTTCAAATAAATTAATTTTTAGGATTCTGAGTAAGATGGCCAAGTGGTGCCCTCCTGAATGCACTGAAGCTGAAAGCAAATGCCACAGTTATAAAGCCTGCAAAGTAAAAGAAGTGCCAGATGTTTCTGAGCACACCTGAATAACCTATCAACTGCCTCTGAGAGGCTGAGTGCAAGCCCTAAGGAGGGCAGTACTGTGCAACAAGCTCCTTCAATTAAGAGGAACCTAAATTGTATGTGGAGAAACACAATAACACCAAGACTTTAAACACAGTATGAAACTCAGTGTGCAAGGCAGGAGTAATGCGTTATTATCTGGAAGTACTTGTAAGCAGACTTGCCATGGATTTCTGCAGTAGCTGTACGCAGTCAATCTCAGATCCAGGTAGTACTAGGCAGAGAGCATTACAGTAACTAAGTCAGAAAGAGACCAGGGCATGGATGAATAGTGGGAGGCCATCTTGATATCATAGGTGTTTGATCCTGAAAATGATACTCAGGCAGAAAAAGGAATTTTAACTACAGTAGGCACTTGCTCCCAATGTATCAAATGAGAATGTAGAATCATTCCTAGGCTAAATAACTTTTTGGTAAACAAACACCTATAATCTTAATATAAAATATAGTTAGAAAGCAAAGGAGCAGAGGAATATATCAAAGTAGCACAAGCAGCCATGGCCTCGATTTTGGATGTGTTAATTTCAGCTGTGTGGATGGTGTAGACCTTCAGCTAGGTTATACATACTTGGCATTACGTCTTAAGGCAAGGACAAGAAAAGTAGTGTATCAGCAGCATGGCAGTGATATGCTAAGCCCCTCCCCCAATTAGATCTCCTACTGCATGCATGAGCAAGAAAGTGTACAAGATTGAGAGGGTGAACTACTTATTTTGTCAGGTCTACTATAAATAATATCAGATATAAATCTGTAAATGTACTGCCTTAAGACTCAGATCATAGCTGAAAAAGGTCCTAGTACCAGCTCATTTACCTGGTGAACAAATCAATCAGTCAGTTGATAAAGCTTCACAGTGTTTAGAACTTTGTCACCTTGCTTTTACTCATACATTTTGACAGTATCCTTATTTTTATTTATACGTATACTTCAGAGACCAAGAAATCCATTGTTCATTGCTTGTGCTAAACACTTTGAATGTTCATAGGTTCATAGGTGTGTACTAGGCTAATGGCCCTGGAGCCTTTACAAGCCTAGCCTATAGAAGTGCCCTGGCATTGTGCTGCCCGACGTTAGTTCCCAATGCCTCTATCAAGTACAGCCACTGCAGTGATCCTAGGGTCAGTTTTCTATTTCTCATCCACTCATCAAGATTTCTCTTGAAGAGGGCCAGTGAGGTGCTCTGCTTGACAAGTATGGGAAGTCTATTCCAGAGCATGGGCAGTCTCTGGGTTATAAACCTGTCCCTCCAGCATGTTCTGTTGATTGTGGTAATGAGGTTGAGGTCTCTGGAGCATGTGGTATGGAGGGATTTGGATTTCTTTAGATGTAGCATTTCTAACAGTGCTGGGTCAGACATGGCTTTGAAAGTCAAGCAAAGATCGTCTCTTAGTAGACAATATGAGACAGAGAATACCTGGAGTTTTTTTAGTCTATCCATGTAGGACATGTGTTTAAGGCCTAGGATCCTCTTCGTGAGGTACCTTTGTGGCCTTTCCAGTTGTTGCATGTGTCTAGTGAGGTACATGCCAAATGGGGCATTATACTCAATGACTGGCCTAATGAGGGAAGAGTAGAGAGAGACAATGACCTCTTTCTTCCTGGATGCAAAACCCTTAGTAATGAGATGTACCACATAGAAGGACTTTCTGACCACAGTGGGAATGTGGTAGTTGAAGGAGAGGTTGCTGTCAACCTGTGTCCCCAGATCTCTTATAATGCCTTCAGTGTTCAGTGGGCTCCCTTCGATGTGGTAATTAGTGGGAACTGAGTTTTCCCTAAAGGGGATGACGACGCATTTTTTGGCATTAAGCTTAAAGCCATGCTTTCGACACCAGTCATTGGTCTCAGTGAGGCCTTTCTGTAGGATGTCTACATCACTTGGGGAGTTAATAATGGCTCCCAGCTTGCAGTCGTCCGTGAACTTGGTCATCCAGTGTCCCTCTGTGTTGGCCTGGACTTCTGATAAGTAGATGCCAAACAGGAGACGTTCCAGGACCGAACCCTGTGAGACTCCACTTGTGACTGTTCAGCAGTCTGACTTAGAGTCCGCTACTTTCACACTGCGGGTTCTATCTGTGAGCCAGTTTGCAACCCATACAGTGATATAGGCCTGGTTTGGTGAATTTATCAATAATTCCTGAGTGGGGAATGGTATCAAAGGCCTTGGCCAGATCGAGGTAGGCTGTATGAACTGTCTTGCCCTCATCCACAGCTCTGGTGACTGACTCAAAGAAGTCAACCAGGTTGAGCAGGCATGATCTACCTTTCACAAAACCAAATTGTATGAGATCTAGAGTTTGGAGATTCCCTATATCCTTATTAAAGAGGTCCATGATTGTGCTCCATAGCCTTACATATCAGACTCGTCAGGCTAATGGGGTGATAATTCCCAGGGTCTGTAGTCGCTCCCCCTTTATGGAGAGGGATGACTACAGCAATGCACCATTCAGTAGGGACAAAGTGTGAGGGTGAGGCTGTGATTGAACAGGGCACAAAGATGTGGTGCCAGTTCACTTTGTAGTTCATGTAGAACACATCCAGAGATATTGTCAGGTCCCATGGAAGCTGTATTCTTGGCCTTGGACAATGCAGCTTTAACCTGTGCTGCAGTAATGCTGGGTGCCTGGCATTCCTCCGGTATTGTGATTGGTCCTTTAGGGGGGAGAGAGGAGTAAAATTGACACTGAATCTGTCAGTCAGTATGCTGGCAATATCTGTTGGCTCAGTATAGCAAGTATCATTGTGCAGTAACTCAGAGCAAACCTGGGTATTGCCGTGGAGATTCTTGATATAACCAACAGGATGTTCACTGTTCTTTGTTACACTGCATACATGCAGCATGAAGACATTAGGGAATGGATTACAAAAGATTCCCAGCATACACTCAGTGTGAAGGGTCTGCAGATAATCCTCAGCTCTTGCCCAAGTAGAATCACACCCTTATGAATGCAGGTCTATGTGAAGATCTGCTGGGTGATGGAGAATGTTGAGCTGTGCAGAGCTTAGCTGTAACTGCAGCAAATTAATGAGACATTAAGGGTTCTGAAGAGCACTGAGGCCAGTGTAGATTTACTCACCAAAAAGATGCATAACACTATATAGATGTTATTAAAATGGCTGAGGAGTAGGATTGGTTGTTTAGAATGCAAAAGCAAACAGAGAGTGTTGCATGATATTCCTGAAAGAGATTAGTATCGAACTAGAGCAGAGTATGTAAAGTACAATTGTCATGTCATAATTGCCTGGGTTATAAGTAAAGGCAAAGGCTCTCATAGTAATGTGTATGGAGTGTTGCATAAACTGTTGGATCACAAATGCAGTTCCGAAAATACATGGGATAAGAAGTGAATACTTGCATAAATGGTTTCAGTGGAATGATTAGCATTTAGTGATTCTGGTGGCAAGGCTGGAAAGGATGAATTATTTTTCTAATTGAAGAGATCAGCAGCATTTGACTCTTCATTTAAGCAGACAGTCAAGAGCTGTGGGTCAGCTGCCAGGCAGTTTACTGTATCAAGTTGCCAGGGCCATGCACTGCTCAATGCAAAAAGATAACTGCTGTTATGCAAAACATCATCTTTGAAAGGGTAGCAGAACTCATTAAGAGTGCTGTCATGTTCCACTGACAGGCTTCTTCCAGCTCGACATTACTCAGCCATGAAGGATTAGAACAGGAGCTAAGAGCAGGATGAGAATTTTAAACAAGTTTTTTTTTTGAAAGATTATGCAGTAATATCTATTCTGTGCTAGAAAGACAGTTGCTAACATGCTTCATTGGGGCTGTATATTTATGCTTCAGCAGTACTTAAAGGCATATACATATTGCTTACTATCAGTCTAATTTGCTTCCCCCTCTCAAACCAGCTTATTTCATGAATCATTTGGGAATAAAAATTTTGGTTTATCCATTACAGATGTCTGCAGTATTTCTCAGTATCTATATCGGCTTTAATTTATTGGCTGAATTAATCTTAGTTGTTCCTGGCAAGACAGTATCAGTAGCAACAATGCTGTACGTTCAAATTTTAGAGTCTGGTAGCAGATAAATGTAAACTCTCACTAGTCGTTTCTTAACACTTGGCTAGTATGTGCCAAATCCTCTGCTCACTGTAAGCTTATAGGAACATCTGGGGCACATGCTGTGCTTACAAAAAGAAATCTGACAGACACAATGACAGGCAGAAAGACACATTACAATGTGATATAGTATAGTGTTTGACTTTTAAAGTTCTCCAACAGTCTTTGGTCCTTTGAGATATAAGTCATTTTGAGGAGCAGTAAGCAACTCATTGTAAAATAGAGTTATAATTGTAACTAATGCATGGAGAATCACTCATAACATCATAGCTGTGACCTGTGAATTTAGGTATCTGTCCCTGACATTGTATGTACTAGTGTCGCTATGGGTACCCCTAGTTCAGGTGATAATGTGTGATAATTTTAATAGTGCATGTATCATAAGCTGTAGGGCACATTGTACCACCCTCGTCCTGTACATCTGAATACCTTGCCACGGGAGTGGTGCAAATACCAGAAACAGCTTACATTAGTCAAATAGTACATTTGTAATTGTGGTCAGGCAGCTGACAAAGTTAGTTTTTCTCCAGTCTTCACTCTCAAGGCTGATATTAACAGAAACTCTGAAGTAAAAAAAAAAAACTGTAATACAATTTGCTTTAATCATAGCTGCTTATAGCACATGATTCATCAACACACACATTTTAAAATGTATTTTAATATGCATAAAGTACAGCATCTAAGAATCTTCTGTTGCTACTTCCTGCTATTTCATTGGTTAATGATGTAATAAACAACCTTTTCCAAGGATGCAATGAGCAGTTTGGAAAAGTGCTGAACAAAAAAATTCCGAACAAGGACTACAGTGCCTGAACTGTGTTCCACCATGCACTATATAAAGGATTGTGATTGGGTTTGCAATCATAACCAGCTTGTTGTGTGTTCAAAAAACAGATGTGCCAATTCCATTGAGAGCTTAATGTTTACTCAGCTCTAAAGCTGAACTTTTTTACATTCATTTTGAGAACACATAACTGGTTGGTCATGAGTGGAGAAACCGTATCATAATTCTTTGCAATACATGGAGCATTAGCTGCCTCAGTGTCAGTGCAGTGCAAAATGAAAACAAATGTTATGTTTATAGCTCTACTGCTGATATTGTCTCGAAAAGAAATTGGGTATAGTTTGAGAAGGACTGGGGAATGCAGAGAAAATTTAGTCCTATACTCCAGTTTTTTTATATGTTTATGTCTCCTTGATATTTTTTAGTGTGGCATTCTTAAAATCACCTGATTTATGTTTCAGAATGCAAAAATTGTCTTGAAATTCAGAAAGGCTTAGCAAGATGTGGAAACCTTAAGAAAGTTTTTCACATTGTGCTAAGCCTTTCGAATTAAAAAAAAAAAAAAAAAAAAAACCACTGTACTGCTAAGGTTCCTCAGTGCTGACAGCGGTCTCAGTGGCAAAACTGCTTGCTAGCACAACATTCTGGGAGAGTCGGCTGCTTCTGATTTGCTCAGCTGAGTGATACAGAGAAATTCACTCAGCCGAATAAAATATTACTCTAGGTGAAAAGTGAGCACCATTAAAATGCAGTGGTCACTCATTCACTTCTGTGGGGGTACTTGTGGTGCATTCAAGTTCAACAAGAATGTGGAGGTTGTGGGGGGGGGGGGTTAGTGTGCGCATGTGTGTGGATATGTGTATGCCTGGCTGTAGCATGTGTGTGTGTGTGTGTGTGTGTGTGTGTGTGTGTGTGTGTGTGTGTGTGTGTGTGTGTGTGTGTGTGTGTGTGTGTGTGTGTGTGTGTGTGTGTGTGTGTGTGTGTGTGAATATCTGGAAGTGTGTGCATGTGTGCATTGGTGTCTGACAGTTGTGTTTGTGTGCTTGCCTGGGGAGCTGCCTTTACTAATGCAGTGCATGGGCTATTGGGGAGAACATCAGTGCAATCAGATCTGACAATACTAGTGTTGAAGACATAGACATGGTACTGAGATCTATCTCATTCTGGCCATACTTGTCTCTGAATTACATTTTCTCTCCTTTGTGCTAAATGACCACCCATATTCAACAATTCACGTCAGCAGTGAGCATTCTCATTCTTTAGCTATCACGTCCATCTTCTCAGTCCTCTGTACGCACGATATGAAGACTACCAACGTTAGGTGATGCTAGGTGAGGAGTCCACGACTTTAATGTCTAGTTAGATGAACCGTTCACTTACTTTTCTGATTGGTAACAACTTGGTGCTTCCTGGATGTAATCTGTGTTTCTGTAGAGGAAGAATACTGAATGATGCAGTTCTCTGATCCTGCAAACTACTGGAAGTTAATTCTACTTCACTGTACTGGATCTTTAATTTGGATGCATGCTTTAAATTTTAGAATGATTATTGAAAAACAAACTTATTTGTAAAGAGAATTTAAAAAAGCTAACTGTGTAATTGCCTGTCCATGTAAATTATGTTTTTTCATATTTTACTGTTTGTGTGTCTGTGTGTTTACAGTTTGTGAAAGGAAAACATGGTGATGTATATCAACTTTTGTAAATTCGTAACTAAAAAGGCGAAGTAACCCTCTCCAAAACACTTTAACATCCAACACGGTAATAAACTGAGTCCAAACCAACCAGACCAGGAAGTCAGGAATACAAAAACAAGTTGCTCAAACACCAAAGCTTTGAAAAAGAGATTTACCTTGAAAAACTTTTTCTTCAACTAAACCCCATGTTTTTCTTTTAGTAGTTTATTCTTATTATTACTTTTTCAAAGCTTTGGTGTTTGAACAACTTCTTTTCGTATTCCTGACTTCCTGGTCCAGTTGGTTTGGACTCACTCTGTTACCTTTTTGGATGTTACTTTTGTAAATTCTGACAGCACATTAAAATTTTTGTTTGTGCCATTGAAGCATTACATGTACTAGTTTCCATACAGTGTGTATGGCACATATTTTATACAGTTTTGGCATGCAATCAAACTGTTGTTTTATTTTTGTGACAATTTTATTAACAAACATTCAAAAATAGCCAAATATTGTGTAGATCATCATTTGTATTGTACCTAGTCAGCCAGTATAGCTAGATAGCATGTGCATATGTTACTGAGCACATGCAAGATCAATGAATGGAGATGCACTTGTGAGTGTGTTTAAAGTAATGAGTCAGTTAATTAGCTTAAATATATGTTCCAGTTACAACTCCTGATGTGTTTATGTACAGTAAATAACTTGAACCCATCACAGTGCCTCAGTGTCTCATTTGAATACCACAGACATACGACATGGTGTCAGAATGGGATCCAAAACTGAAGCAACTTGCAAACCATGAGGCATGCAGTTAGAAGTGGAGGAATATACAGGAGCCAACTTGCAAACAGGTCAGAGGTTATTCAAAGGTACTTAAACTCATTTACATGATTTTTCATTCTCCAAATAAGTGGCAAAGCATTCAAAACATTTGAAATAGTTACTGAGATAAATAAAATGTCCAAAATTGCAAAATACTGATAAAAGTATTTGAAATAAATACAAAAGTGTTTGAAATATTTCTGAAGTGTTAAGATGTACGAAAAGGCTAAAACAACCACATTTCTTTGCAATATACTACTTTTTCATAGGATCATAAGATCATAGGAAGTTACTAGGCTAATGGCCCTAGGGCCCTTACAAACAGAGTCAAGTTCTACCCTTATTTCCAAGATCAGCACCTGATGCCCATGTCCAAGAGGGACACAGGTGAAACCACCGGGGTGAATTTATGGTTACCCATCCAATCATCCAGACTTCAGATGAAGAGGGCAAATGAGGCGCTCTGTTTGACATGAAGTGGAGGTCTGTTCAAAGGTATGGTAACCTCTGGGAGACAAATATGCCCTCCAGCAGGTTCTATTAATGTTACATACCAGGTTAAGGTCTGTAGTGAGAGTAACCCGTGTACCATTTGACTTGAGGATATGCAGCATTTACAAAAAACAGGGTCAGATGTTGCCTTATATGCAAGTCAGAGATCACCTCTGAGTAGTCCATATGACACAGAATAAATTGACAGTGATTTCAGATGATTCATATAGGACAGATGCTGAATACCTTGAATTTTCCTTGTAAGGAACCTTTGTGGTCTCTCTAATTGTTGCAGGTGCTTGGAAAGGTACATACCAAAAGGGGCATTATTCTCAATTATTGGCCTGATGAGGAAAGAGTACAGGAAGGTTATAACTTATTTTTTTCTGGAGATAATGTCCTAACTTATGAGATGAGCAATATAGAATGATCTTCTTACCACTGTGAAGACACGGTGATCAAAGGTAAGGTTGCTGTCAACCTGTGTGCTCAGATCTTTCACCACCAAGCGCATACTTAGGGTGTTGCTATTGATGTGGTAGTTATCAGGAACATCGCTCTTACTGAAAGGGATGATAATACATTTTTTGCATTGCGTTTAAGGCCATGACTTTGACACCAGTCATTTGTTTGTGTAAGCCCCTCTTGTAGGATGTTGACATAATTTGGAGATTCTATGACCGCTCCCAGTTTGCAGTCATCAGCAAACTTTGTCAGCCACAGACCTTTAGTTTTTGCTTGTACTTTGGAGTAATAGATTCCAAATAGTGGAGGCCCCAGGACTGATCCCTGTGGAACACTACTGGTTACAGGTCTGCTGTTGGAGGTGGGTTCCCCTATTTTGACTATATGTGTTCTGTCGGTGAGCAAGGTAGTGATCCATCTAATTATATAAGGGTTCATACCTAGCTGGGTGAGTTTGTAAATGATTCCTGAGTGGGGGATAGTGTCAAAAGCCTTTGCTAAGTCTAGGTATGCTGTATGCACAGACTTCTCCTTGTCCAGGGCCTTGATGACTGTATCAAAGATGTCCACCAGGTTTAGCAGGCATAATCTCCCTTTGATAAATCCAAACTGAGTAGGGTCAAGTATCTGGAGATTGCCTATTATGTTTGTTCATAAGGTCCATGATGATTCACTCCATGGCCTTGCAGATCAGGCTAGTCAGGCTAATAGGTCTATAGTTTTTGGGGTCAGTGGAAGCACCACCTTTGTGCAAGGAAATAATGGTGGCATTTTCCATTCAGCTGGGATGAAGCCGGTGCTTAGACTATGATTGAAAGAGTACCCAATGGTGTTACTAATTCTTGTTGGAGCTCATGTAGGACACAGCCTGGGATGTTATGAGGTCCTATAGATGGTGTGTTTTTGGCCTTAGACAGGGCATTTACGACCTGATCTGTAGAGATACAAGGTAGGGGACAGGTGTTACTAAAAATTTCTGAAGTATCTGAAGTGCCCAGAGTGTTCACAGTGTTAAAGTGAAGCCTTTTCAGAGAGATTGTTGTGCAATTAAGCATAATTACAAGTCTATGCTTATATTTAAACAAATTTTGTTGTTATGGCAGAGGGATTTCGTAGACCTGAACTGCTGGTGTTTGATAATAATATTGCTGAGAATTGGTGAGTGTTTGAGCAAGAATATGATATTTTCACGCAGGCTGCATTTTCTGATAAAGATGCATGTACAAAGGCAGTCATACTTTTTAATTTAGCTGGCTCAGAAACCATTGAGGAGGAACGTTCATTTGTCATTGCACCTGCCGTGTGTGCAAGGGAGGGGGGGAACTGCCATATTGTGATACAGACTGAAACGCGGAAGATCCCAAGTGCTTAAAAAGTAAATTTAGAGAAATTTGTAATCCTCAAATGAATGTTACAATGGAAAGGCACATGTTTTACATAAGAAAACAAAACCCTGGTGAAACTATAGTAGCATATATTACTGACCTGAGAAATAAAGCAAAAATGTGCAGATTTGATGATCTGAGAGATGAGTTGATAAAAGACTGGCTTGTGTGTGGTGTTAATAATGATGCAGTGAGAAAGATTTTACTTTGAGACAATGATTTAACATTGAGCAAAGCCATTGAGATTTGTCAAATATATGAGTTTACAGAAAAGCATACAAATATACTTACGAATGAGAAAAACATGCATGCAGGAAACCTATAGAGCTTAAAGCAGACACTGAATCGAAGTGCAATATTATATCAACACAAATGTTTGAGTAAAAGCCGGTGAGAAACTTGATTCATAGATAAATGAGAAATTTAGCTTCATTACCATAAATATAGTACAAAGTACTATGCATTGGCAACCTGTGCAGTCTAGCTGCTATTTTAGATGTCAAGTCACTCAAAAAGGAAAAATGAGCAGCAGGCTACTTCATAGGGCTGCAACCAATTTCAGACGAAACTGCATCAGGAATTTCATAGGATGGAAAAGCCTACAAAAAGTATATTGTGATATACAGTATTGACGTATTGTAGTGTGAGAAACTTCTCTGTGTGGAAGATTTTCAGTCCATATATCTCTAGTTAATCACTGTATATTAATCAGATCAGACAACAGTAGTAGAAGTAGCGAACTTAAACTCGTCTTAAGTAAAAAAAAATAATAAAAACTATATAATTGTACAGAATTACTAAGTATTCAAAAGTAATCCAAACAAGGCAGGCAGTCTGTTTCCAGTCAAAAATCCTTTATTAAGTACACAGACAAGCTCTCCAAGTAAAACAAAAATAGAGTAATAGTTTCCTCACAAGCTTTCTAAATATATACATACTTTTTATCAGGCAAGGGAGTAGTTTATTGTGTTGTAAAACAAAGTGTTATTGGTACACATGTTAAATTCACATCCCTTCCCCCAACAGTGTGACATTCGTGCTGGTCCTGCCACTATGTAGTTACAATTAGTTGCACATACAGCTGGAACTACATTGGTATTGTGTACATTGGATGCAATGTCACTGTATACCAATACTCCACATTGGGCAGGGATTGAAGCCCTGGAATATTGGCTTATTAAAACAGAACTTTATAGTCCAGGTTTAAATACTTTCATACTATGACTGACTAAAATTGTGTTAGCTAAAAATGCTTTTCTCTTTGAGTCATGCTACCTTTTGGTATATTTATGCAGATTTACTTATGGGGCATCTGGAAGAAACAATAGTATATGATCCAAGCCACAGTCTGTTCATCTATATCATGGACATTTAGCATAGATATTTAGATGATTGTTGGCTGGACTTCATCTCAGAACTATCAGATTTACAGAAGTTTATATTATACTCGAATAAGAATAAATAGGGACTTTTTTGGACATTTGTATCACCAAACAGTCTTATGGAGCACTTTATACCATGTTGTATCAGAAACCAGTCTATAAAAATTCATTATTACTGGCAACTAGTTGTCATCCCCCTATATATTGAAAAATAAAACTAAATCTCAGTTTTTGAGAATTAAATGTGTATGCTCACACCTCACAGATTATCAGACACAGTCTAATAAATTAGTACATAGACTTGAAATAAGAGGATATGGAATTACAGAAACATTAAAATGAAGGTATTTGGAAGAAGCCAAATCTAGTAGTGAACTTTTTTACTTATAAGAAATATAAATCAGGGCATTATGGAGATTTATGCTTAGTTACTAATTCTAAGACAAATATTTATTTTTCTCAGACATCTTGTTCATAAATATTTAGGAATTTTGCAAAATGAAAGAGACATTAATGTAATTTTGCTTTCTTCATGTAAAAGTTTACCTACAGAAAAGGGAAAACTTTATCTCAATTCTTTAGTCATTAAAATGATACTGATTTCTGTACTGAACAATATAGTGTTAATGTCACTAGGCCAACAAGGTGCTTTCCTTGTGGAAACTGTTTTCTCCATAAAATTGTGGTAAAAACTAAACAGTTCAATTCTGCCTGTTTGATATACGAGCATTGATTATGAACACACTATGGGACAGATGAAGAAATGAGGACAACAGAGTAGAAACCAAAATACTTCAATTGGAGAGAAAGTCAAAGAGAACAGATTACAGTGGTTTGGGCACGTGCAGAAAAACAGAAGACAATCTGATGAAGAAAACTGGGATGACAAGAAGAAGGCAACAGGAAATGAAAGTATCCAGCAAAGAGATATATGGATTGTGTGAGGGAAGACCCGAGACATTCAGACATGAATGTCGAAGAAGGTAGGAGAGTGGCATTGAATCAAGAGAGATGGTAACAGTTGACACCACACCCTGACCCTGTGTATTAAATGAGAAAAAGAGGGTTGATGATGATGATGATCATGACGATTATGTGTGGTATTGAATAGACTGGTTAGCTGCTGCTGCTGCTGCTCTGCATTTTGTGTTAGTAAAACGTTGCAGATGTTCAAGCATCGCACATCTGAACAGCTGCGTATCATCAAATGTTATAGGGAGTCCAATGCTTTATTCAAACATACTGTTAGGTGTTCAGGTGTAAATGTATGTATTTTGGCATAGACAAAGTGTTTTTAAATCTTTCCATAAAGATGCATGGCAGGATACGTTGACCACTCACAAACAAAGTGAGGTTATTACATAGAAGCTCTTTTCTCTCTTGCATTAAATACATTTTTATGAATTTTACAATAGATTGGATCACATAAGTTGACATTTCAAAAATTAAATTTATAGTTATTTAACTTCAAAGGTGCACTTTTGTTTTTAGTCATTTGAATTTAATATTCTGAATAGGTTTTAGGTTTTTTAATTTTTCAACAGTTTTATTTATTAGTGTTTTGAAATTTGAGAGTTTCTTGTATGTATTTCATGTGTATTAATACTCTGGATTTATATTTTAATTACTTGTCACTAGAGAGCAGTGCAGGATTGATTATTTATTAAGCTGTTTTTAAATTGTTGCATTTTCATGTGTTTAATTAATATATAGTTGTTTTTATTAACAAATGTATTTTGTATCCAATTCATCTCATGTATTTTTGATGCTGATCTAAGTTTATAGATTTTATGACAATATTAATTTAAGTACAATTGAGGTGATATCCCTATTCTGGGAGTAATTAAATTCGTATTGGGCATCTATAGTGGCTTAGGTGCTGGTGAAAATTGTAATACGTCAAAACCAGTTGATCGGTTTTGTAACTTTGTAACCACTCAAAGAGCTCAAAATATTCAATAACAGTATATGTGGATTATTACCATCCTTGTTTGGCTTTGATGACTTTGCAAGCTGCCTTGATGCTGGAAACACTTTTTTGGCCATAGTAGCATGCCATTCCACCCCCTACGACTTAACAGAGGAGGTCATGATTGATACCAGTAGCACTCTTCCCCAGAATCCCTGCTTCTACCTGCCTCCATTGAACAGTAGCTCCCCATCCCATGGTAGTATAGATGGCCTTGTGTTTGTATATTCTGAGCATCTGTGCAAATGATGATGGTGGTGATCCTTACCAACTTCTTTCCTGTGTGGTGTATGTGCAGATGTCTGATGTACATTGTAATGAATACATGCAATGTCCAGCACAGCTTTTATATACCAATTAATTTATCATTTTGTTCTGTGTGGCACTCTTCTGTTACTGTGCACATGTCAAGACAGGGTGGTTTGTTTTTGGAGTTAGTTTTGGCCTTACTTCTAGTAGGTACAGCAGCCTGTATACAGCCATTGGCACAGGTGTACAGAGTTTCTGTGAACAATTCTGCATAGGCTGCTGTGTTTTCTAGATTTGGAGGGGCATCAAATTTTGATAAACTATTGCTTAATAAAAGGTAGTTTGCCTTGAAAAGGCTCATAACTGTTATTGTGTTTACTGGGTTTACAAAGTCGATTTTGATTTTGAAGGAGACAGTTTTATGGTCAGACCTTACCAGGGAGGACATGACATTGGACGTTGGGGGTGGTGCAGTATTCTTCCATATTTGTGAGTACAGGATCCAGTATGTTGGAACCTCTAGTGAGTGTATGTACTAACTGGCTAAAGGTGTTTGCATTTATGAAGTCCAGCAATCTCTGTGCCTGAAGATTTGGGGCTGAGTAGGATTCTCAGTCTATAGACTAAACATTGCTACTTTGCCTGTACTGCCATACAGTGTAGACAAGAACATCTGAAGGTGATCTTCTGGCAATTGCTTTTCTGGTCTCTATGTTGATAAATAGGTCCATATCCAAAAAATATGCTCTTTCCATCCTTACAAAATGCTTTATTATACCTTTACACAAATGTGGCACATCTGCAAAGTTTAATAACCACAGGCCTATTACAATCCTCTCCATCAAAAATAGTTGAAAAATGTATTCATCCTCAGCTTCTACATAATCTAAATTCAAATAAATGTGCTCTTTAAAACACAGCATGGTTTCATAACTCATCTTAGCACAATCACCGCCCTCCTTCACTTCACTAACACTATAAACCAGCATAGGAGCAATGGTAACCTACTGTCAATTGTGTTCCTAGACTTATCCAAAGCTTTTGACACTGTATTATACTGACATTTACTCACCAAACTATCTCATATAGGTCTCTCTTTCAATCCTCCCTTAAATGGTTCCTTAGTTATCTATCTAGAAGGCAACAAGCAGACAAATGGTGACAGGACCTCTCTTGCAGTTAACATAGGTGTCCCTCAAAGCTCTATACTATGACAACACGTCTCAACTGTT
This sequence comes from Protopterus annectens, assembly GCF_019279795.1. Taxonomy (NCBI): domain Eukaryota; kingdom Metazoa; phylum Chordata; order Ceratodontiformes; family Protopteridae; genus Protopterus; species Protopterus annectens. The sequence continues at coordinate 586,634,806 of NC_056750.1, forward strand.
CAGATTTTCACAGAATGTCCAGATTTTTGCATCAAAATTTTAGTCTGTTTCTCAAAAAATATGTGATTTTCTGGCAAATCACTGGGATGATCTGAGGAATAAAATCATTAAATAATGACATACATTTGAGCTTCAGACTTCCTATCCTTTAGAAAGTGCATCTTAACATAAACCCTGTTATTTTGGCTACTTTCTAAGTTTATAAGAGCAAGATTTAAAATCTGTCCCTATTTTTGAGCCTTTGTCTCCCCATTAGGTTGGGTTTTGTCCATATTTCTTGGGCTAAGAGGTGAGAGGTATGACTAAGACCACTTCTCTTTAATATTTTTATAAACAAGCCTCATAATGCCATAGATCAAGCTAATGTAGTACAATACGCAGATGATTTGACTTTAATATCTGCAGTCACCACAATATCCAGACTCCAAGAAATCAGTCATATTTATTCCCCTTCAATCAAAACCTGTTTGAAATATTTAAACCTAGTCATTAATCCCAATAAAACAAAACTAATGCTCTTCAACACAAAACATTATCTCAATCAAAAACAATCTGTCTTGGTTACATCTGCAAATAATACTAAAACTGAGGTAGTGTCATATACTAAATTACTGGGCATTGTAATAGATGATAATCTCATATTTGAGCAACATATTCAAACAATTAAAAAGACCCATCAGAAACTTGGCTGCCTTTACAGAACCAGCAAGAAAAACCATAGCCTCATCCTATTTTCTTACAACCCTATTATATGACTTACCTACAAATCTAAGGTCTACACTATGATCCAAACTAGCCTCCTGTTACAGCAAAGTAGCTGAATTTGCTACCAGCACTACACACCAAGCTCACCTCTTCCAAGCCTTAAAACGGCTAAACTGGCTACAGCTTAACAACTACATTACATACTCTTACTAGTTATGGCATTCAGACTGATATATTATCCTGAAAACAGGCCTGCATTAAAAACATATTATTACCCTACATCCCCACGAGAGACATTTGTTCTGGTGATAATTTTTTCTAAGCACTACTAATGAAATAATTAATTGGGAGACTTGTTATACTCCTGTTACATCTCCAAACTCTGGAACACCATCTCTATATACAGTGGATATAAAAAGTTTACATACCCCTGTTAAAATACCAGCAAAGTATTAGTTTAAGGGTGTGCACACTTATGCAACCAGCATATTGTATGTTTTTTTATTTTTTATATCTTTTCCCTAACACATTTGTTTGTTTTTCAATTGAATTGTATAGTAGGTCACATTAAAGGTGGGAAAAGTTTTGAAATGATTTATTGTGGTGTAATTTTTTATATCCCAAAAACCTGGCAATTTTAACAGGGGTGTGTAAACTTTTTATATCCACTGTAGGTAAAAAAAGTCTAACAAACTCCCAGGCTGTAAAATCCAGCTCATACAATACCTTTCCCAATCCTGGTCCTGTTCATGTTCATCAGCAGGTTGAGATCTCTAATGAAGGTACAGACTTCTTATTGCTTATCACTACTTATTGCTGTCCTCTGCTTGAGTCATTACACCCATCTTCACCATCTTCACCCAAACAACTCTTCTTGTCTTTCTCATTTTCTGACTGCCTACATCCACCTCTCTACGCCCTCTCATGCATCCCGTTTACCTAAGTTGTAAACCTTCTAGATACTCTAGTTTGGATTGAGCAGCCTAGGTAGAACTAATCCTGTACAATGCTCTCTTAGTCATATGCTGTTATGGGTCCCGATGAGATTATCCACTTTTCAGAAACTCAAACTCCATATGGTTGAGACCATATGATTGAGTTTTTGAAAACTCAAAGTTTTTGAATGGAGATCGCAGTACAGCGAGGATTGGGAAATTTACCCTTTTCCTCGCTGTAGTGGGATCTTGGAGTTGGTATATATAATTAGCAGGTGGTGTGGGTGGCGCAGGGGGCTTGCCCCCTGCAAAAATGTAAAAAAGGTTGTTTTTTTTTTTTTTTTGTGATGATCACATTTTTCAAAACTTGATCAAATAGTCTCTTCGATATTTTTTCAAGTTTCAGAAAAGTCAGTCATCTAACATAGACCCGCAATTACCACTATCCTCCTATGTAAGACAGATATCTCCCTTCCCCTCCTATGTAATTTTATAACTTACTTCATTATATGTCTTGAACTCTTCACAAACCTAGAAAATACTAAAATCTCCCTTCCTACACAATTTTATAACTTACTTCATTATGTATTTTGGACTCCTTGCAAACCTTTCTTTACTGGAATGTAAGAACACTTCTTTACAGCAATGTTTTCCCTTCTACATTATCAATCCATTTATTTCCTGCAAGGTTTTAGAGCTACAAGAGCTGTATAGACTTATAATTGTTGATAAAAATATTTTGATGTATACACCTGTCTTGTAATTATGTTTATTTTTTCATGAGAAATGTAACTACTGTTTTTCTAAACTGTCTGAAATTCAGTTGTTAATATAAATGTACTGTAGTAGGGCCTTTCTCCACAGGCCTCTTCTGAAAATTTGCTCTGTCCGGTCAGACTTTTCAGAGCAACAAAGACAAGTAAATAAACAAACAAGTAAATGTGTGACTGCTGTTTAATATCCACTGCTGTCACTGCCATTGCTATTGCATGATGTGTTTAGACTTGCAATGGGTCTTGCTGCTGCAGTAGTATAGGGTGCTGGTGATGCTGGCTGGCCTGTTTACTTGCAAAGGATCATGTTACAGAGAATGCAGCATGCCTTAAAGAGGTTGTTGGCTGTTGCATATACATATTGCAATGTACTTCATATTTATCTTGTCAGGGGAACAAGGATTTAAGCAAGACAAGTCATACTTCTCAACCTCTTAGAGCAAGAAATCTGGAAAAAGTCATAAATAATGGGGGGGGGGGACATAGGGGCACTTTTTAAATACTCTTACAAACTTAGAAAGTTGATGGCATAACAGGTTTTGCATTAGCATGAATTTTCTGAAAGGTAGAAAGTCTGCATCTCAAATGCCTGTCAGTATTTTCTGACTTTACTCCTCAAAGACCTGTCAATAATTTACCAGAAAACCACAATTGTATGAGAAACAGACCAAAAATAAGAGGCAAAAATTTGTGTGAAAATCTGTATAGCTGAGAGGTATGGGCCAAATGCATGCTCTACTATGTTCCAGGTTTGTGAGTGGTGTTATACCATTGTTTGGGCATGCTTTTTTGGGGTCTATATTAGATCATCGAAATGGTAGAATTTTGAATGATCAATTATTGAACCCAATATTGCGAACGCTGAAAACAGCGAAGCTGCACAAAACCGAATTATTTTCCAGGGAAAGAATTCAGTTGGTAGTTGCTGTGGCTTCGCTGTTTTCAGCGATGTGGTGGAAAGTTACAGGTTGGGTTAAGGTAAGAGTGTGATTATGTGGATGTTTGGGTTAGGGCACGGTTTGGGTGAGTTAGGGTTAGGGCGTGGGTCAGGTAAGTGTGCGATTGTGACAGAGTTTGGGGTTAGAGGCAGGTTAAGTGATTTAGGGTTAGGGCGCTGGTGAGGTGAGTGTGCAATAGTGAGAATTTGGGGTTGGGGTGGGTTAAGTGAGTTAAGGTTAGGGCGTGGGCGAGGTGAGTGTGCGATAGTGACAGACCTTAGGGTTAGGGTCTGGGTTAAGGTAAGTGGATAGATAGTAGTGTATGTGCAATGTAGTGTAGGGTTAGATGTAACTTTTAAATGTATGTGTGTGGATTGCTGCTTTTTAGTGTGCTTGTGGTGTGTGTTTCTCGGAACAGCAAATTTTTTCCCTGGGAAAATATTTGCTGTTTTGAGGTTTTGATATTGTTAGGGTTTGGGTTTTGCAGTTCGATGTTATGGCATGCGGTAATGAGCCATTTTGATGATGTGATATAGACCCCTTTTTTGTCATCAACCAGAGTTCCACAGTGTATCCTGCATCAAATGCAACACAATGGGGACATGGTCTGGAAGAGATCAGTGAGGGTGAGGCTTGTATACCTACTGTTTGTGGCTGTTCATATGTTAGTGCACTGATGTGCTTGCACTTATGTAATAGGATCCCTTGTGGGATGTCACCATTCAGGGAATGGTGATACAGATGTATTGCCAGATCCTAGGTATGCCATATATGGAAGCTTTGGTACTGCCAGGGTGCTGTGCAGACACGTGGTTTATTAGTCCCAACTACTTGGTTGTTGATGGAATGCTAGTCCTTCCAGTTGATGTAATTCTGTCCACGGACACTGGATGGAGGCTTTATTGTCATATAGGTACAATCTATGGCTGTCAGCTCTTTGGTAAGGGAGGAAGTATCATTAGAAGTCAGAAATGGTAATGTCTCTCCCTCTGCTATGTTGGGGGAGGGGTAGATGTTCGTTTCTGCCTCCAGCAGCAATTTATTGAAGCCTGTCTTGAGTATTTGCCAAACCAGCACTTGAGATATGCCTACTATGTCCTCAGTCTGTCTCTGGAGGGTCCCCATAGGCAATATGGTAACAGCTGCACATGCATTCATATCTACATGTATAGGAAGTCCATGCATTTTTCAAGTTCATGCACATGGACAATACAAGTCAACAGCAGTATGATGTCTCTGTCTCCATGAAAGCAGCCCAGTAGCTCCTGATCTGTAAGTAATAATTATTAGTGCATGCAGCCTTATCACGCAGGGGAACTAGCAAACAAACTCCCTGTGTGCTGTACTATCATCACCGATGCACCAAGCATTTTTGCTCTTGCAAAGCTAAAGTTTTTGTCTTTTTCCAAATGGAATTGCCTGTGCAACTTTTCAGCTGTTGGCTATAAATACTGACCTGCCATTATACAGAAAAATAGATACTTATTGTGCATCTTTTATGTGACTTCTCTATACAGCTGCATGGTTCCTAGAGTTACTACTTAGCTGTACTTTCTAGATTTCGGTGCAAGAGCGAGCTGCTACTTTGCGGTATGACTATGATTACTCCCAAAGTCTTCTAATATTATTAGACAGTATTGTTGTGTTTTTTTCTATTTATTATTTACATATTTGCTCAACATCATTTTAATACATTCCATAGTCTATTGTTTTTCTTTTATGGTGGTTGTCACTTACCCAGTGAAATAGAATCTAAAGGTACCACACAAAAATGACTTGTAAAGTAAAATGTCTTCATTAAGAAAACCACAATACACCTTTTTATTATACTTTGTCTATTATACACCAGAAAGAGGTGTCTAGTGTTTAATGCAGTTGGATTAAGCTGCTATTTCTAAATCATAATTCTCAAAGTGTAAATGGAACCTGTAGACGTCAGCTCCTTAAACCTACCATTATTGCAGATATAAAGGTACACGTGTAAGCTGTGCAATGAAATATCAAACAGAGAGAAACTGCTGATGAATTTAAGTATAGTTTGAACAAATACATGAGAACTAATGCTGGCCGTGAGTGCAATAGGGTAATTTCCTGGCTTTAGCACCAGTGACCCCCAGTTCAATTAACTGGCCTATGAGTTGAAGGAACAACCCGATGAAATGGAAATAAGGGGATATTATTGGCTTCTTCAATTGGCAAAAAATGAAAGGATAGACTATGAAAGGACCTCAGGGTAGGAACCAAAAGTTAAGCTCATATGTATGTCAGAAGCTTATACTGCCGTAGTACGCTGAAGGTAGCACAGGCACATCAAACTACAGCAATTCACATTGTAGCCCCAATGGGACAATATAAGGTTACTACTATGTTATTTCATTTGAAAAGAGGAAAACAGGAACGCTCTCCCATTCCCCTTCTGCTTCATTCTTTCTGGCTTACCTCTGTGCCCCAGTCCAGCATCTCCACAACCCCTGGACTATGGCTGTCTAAGGCTGGTGCCAGCATGGAACTTGAGTGTCCTGGGGGTGGGACATTCTATTCTCTGTTTCCATCAAGGGATGTTTTCATTTCTGACCTACCCCTTGATTCTCTCCCTCCTCTCCATTTACCTGTAACATCTAAGGGCTACTCCCATCTATGGACCACACCACCCCACAGGGAAAGCCCAGAAGAACACCCAATGCTCCCTGCTAGCACCTCAGATACCTCAGCCACTAACCAAACCAGGTTGCTTGGGCTATAATTAGGACATTATTCCTCTATGTCACAGCACTGGTGACAAGAAACCATCTTTAGGTACGAAGAGAAAAATAAAACCATAATAAGTTGATATGGTATGCCAGGTCATGAAAGACAAGTTATAGACTGAGTAACTAGCAGATGAGAGGACTCCATGATCAGGCTGATAGAGCCAAAGCAAACACATGAGAAACAGAGAATATAAACATAATATAATGGCTTACAGGCTTCCCATTGATCTATGGTGAAACGATTATGTACTATGCGCATATCAATGCACCTTCAAACAATAACTCACCTTTTTATCCACCTACATAGGTTCATAGGTAGGTACTAGGCTATTGGCCCTAGGGCCTGTATAAGCCTAGCCAAAAAGGTACCCTAGCTTTTGCCAACCAAGAAAATTATTTTCCTGTGCCCCTGTCAAGCAGAGACACAGAAGTGATCCTCGGGGTGAATTTCCTATTTCCCATCCAGTCATCAAGATTTTTCTTGAAGAGTGATAATGAGTAGCTTTGTTTGCTATAGATAGGTAGTTTGTTCCAGAGTATGGGAAGTCTCTGGGACAGGAATATATCCCTCCAGCATGTTCTGTTTATTGTGGTGACAAGGTTTAGGTCCCTAGAGTGTGTAGCTCGGAGGGATTGGGATTTCTTTAAGTGGAGCATGTCCAGCAGCTCTGAGTTTGACATAGCTTTGTATGTTAGGCAGAGATCACCTCTGAGTAGGCGATATGTAACGGAGTAAAGCTGGAGTTTTTTGAGACGGTGTGCGTAGGGTATTTCTGTGGCCTTTCCAGTTGTGTAGATGTCTTGTGAGGTATATACCAAAAGGGGCTTTGTACTCTATAATGGGTCTAATAAGTGATGAGTAGAGGGGAACAATGGCCTCTTTTTTTTTGGATGAGAAACCTTTTGTGATGAGGTGTGCCACTTGGAAGGATTTCCTGACCACTGTGGCAATGTGATTATCAAAGGAGAGACTACTGTCCACCTGTGTCCCAAGGCCTCTTATCACACTTTTGGTGTTAAGTAGACTACCGCCTATGTGGTAGTGCATGGGTACAGAGTTTTTACCAAAGGGGATGACAATGCACTTTTGGCATTGAGCTTGAGTCCATGGCTTTGACACCAGGCATCTGTCTCAGTGAGGCCCTTTTGTAGGATGTCCACATCATTAGGAGTTTTAATTATGGCTCCTAGTTTGCAGTCATCTGCAAACTTAGTTAGCCAAAGACTTCTGTGTTAGCCTGTACTTCAGAGAAGTAGATACCAAACAGGAGAGGACTCAGGACTGAACCCTGTGGTACTACACTTGTCACTGGTCTGAAGTCTGATTTGGAGTCTAATACTTTCACAGTGTGGGGTCTGTCAGTAAGCCAGTTGTTAACCCATCTTGTGACATAGGGATTTATACCGAGTTTAGTGAGTTTATCTATAATTCCAGAGTGGGGGATGGTGTAGAATGTCTTGGTGAGATCTAGATAGGCTGTGGGAACCACCTTGGTGACTGCTTCAAAAAAGTCTATCGGGTTTAGGAGACATGATCTGCCTTTTACAAACCTGAACTATGTGGGGTCCAGAGTTTGAAGATCTCCAATGTCTTTGTTTATGAGTTCCATGATGATATGTTCCATGGCCTTGCAGACCTGGCTCATCAGGCTAATGGGGCAGTAGTTCCCAGGGTCTGTCGTGGCTCCCCCTTTGTGGAGTGGGATAACCGTTGTGGTGCACCAAGCAATGGGTACAAAGCCTGAGGTGAGGCTATGACTGAACATGGTACTTAGGTGGGGTGCCAGTTCATTCTGTAGTTAATGTAGAAGGCAGCCTGGGATGTTGTCAGGTCCCATGGATGCTGTGTTCTTGGCTTTGGAGAGTGAGGTTTTTACCTGTGCAACCGTGCAACCGTGATTACAGGAACTTTGCATTCTTCCAACATAGAGATGGGCCCTTTAGGGGGTGAGAGGGGGGTAAAGTTAGCACTGAACCTATCTGATAGGATGTTGGCAATATCAGTTGGTTCTGTATATTTAGTGCCATTGTGTTGTAACTCAGAGCAGATCTGAGTGTTGCCATTGAGATTCTTGGCATAGCTATAGAATGCTTTGTGGTTGTCTTTAGAATCAGTGGCAATTTTGTTTTCATAACTAGCTTTGGAGGATTTTATGAGGAATCTCAGCTTCTTACTGAGGCTGACCAGGGAGTTCCTCCAGTCATGGGATTTTACTCTTTTTTGCAACAGTTTCTTTCTTTTGTTGTAGAGTTTGTTTATGGCAGAAGACCACCAGATTGACTTCCTTTTTTTGGAGGATATCATCCTGGTTCTGTTAGGGATAGCACGATCCATGCACTCGTGTAAGTGCTTATAAAGTGCATTTGTGTAGGATTCAGCAGTTGTACGTCTATTGTCCCTCTGCATTGGTATTGTGAAGTTTGCCACTTCTGTCTTAAGAAGCATGAAGTTGGCTTTGGAAAAATTGTTTATGGTTGTTTCCCTAATGGTGGTGGGGTGGGGGCAGGATGTGGATGTCTAGGGTGATTAGCTTGTGGTTGGATCTGACCAACGAGGAACTGACATCTGGTGTGGAACACCGGTTGCCCATGTTGGTGATGACCAGTTCTAGGATATTGCTGCTGCTGGTATGGGTGTGGATAAGTTGATCCGAGGCATTGGAATTTATGAATTCCAGAAAACGTTGAGCAAAAGAGTTGGTACATGAGTAGTTTTCCCAGTTAATGGTGGGGTAGTTGAAATCACCCATTATTAGGGTGTTGGGTTGTACCCTAATATTTTCTAGTGTATCAAGAAAAGAGGAGTGGGAATCCTGGGGCATGGTGGGGGGTCTGTAGCAAGCTACAATCTGAATTGCAGTCTTGCCCAGAGTTAGTTGAACTTGGATAATCTCGGATGCATTATGCTGAGCAACTAGCTTGGAGGTGTGGATATCCTTAATGAATATGGACACACCTCCGCCTTTAGTGTTCCAGTCTGGGTTAGGAGGCCAAAAGGTGTGGTATGAATTATAGCCTGGTAATGCAGGGGTGCTCTCTGGAGCTTTGAACCAGGTCTCTGTCACTGCTCAGATGTCGATGTTCTCCATTTTAAGGAGTGCCTCGAGTGAGTGCATTTTGAGGTTTAGACTTCTAGCATTGAGTAGCATTACCCTCAGATTTTGCTTGCTTGTACTTGTTACAGTTGTGAATTTGTCATTTGAACCTTGCCTAAAAAAGGCACTATAGGGGTGGCAGGAGCCTTTGCCAGTATCCAGAATCCCAAGGGCGACAGCTGCAGTCCATCTCTGGCAAAGCATCACGGTCTGTCGATCATGTCATCCCAGGCAGACAAATACTGGATTCCCTTAGAATGACACCAGAAGCTTAACCAATTGTTGAAGTCAATCATTTTGTCCTTGTACTGTGGTATCATTCTGGGTGATGGCAGGATGCTACTCAGGGCTAGGGTCATACTTGCCTGGGCTACAAGATCAGAGAGCTCCTCTATGTCTCTTTTCATGTAGTCCAGGGAGGTACATCTCAGGTCATTCACACCAACATGGACAATGACAGAGTCATATTTGTACCAGTTGTGGAGTGACCTGAGTGCGTGCATTATGTGGTGGATCCTGGCACCCGACAGGCAGCTGACAGTAACTTTCTCCTTGTTTAGTCTGGTGAGTGGAACATCACTGTGCCTGACTATAGAGTCACCTATGACTAGAGTGTTGGGTACATTATGCCTTATGGGCTGTAGTTGAGTGGCACACTGAGTTTGTGGGCTATGTGTCATTTGGCTTGTGTTGGAGGGTGGAGGTTCCTTGCATTTCTGCTTTGGAGGTCTTGGTTGTTTAGGCAGATTTTTATTGAGAGCCTCCATGAAGGTAGGTATGTGTTTTGTGCTTCTATGTGTGTGTTTTAGTGGTATAGGTTTTGAGGGGCTATGTGATGAGTGTGGTGTGGTACAAGTGTTTACCTTCTCCTCTTGACTGTCTAGTCCAGTCTTGGGTGAAGAGAGCTTTGCTTCCAGTTTGGCTATATAAGTGCATCTCTCACAGGTTGTAGTGTTGGGTGGTAGGAGTAGAGGGTTGTCTGTGTACATGATGCAATTGCTGCGTTGCCCCAAGATGCCCAGATTCATCAGGTAGACAGGAGAAAACACCGGGAGCTGACATTTAGACATGCCATACTCTTCAAAATGAACCCTCTTTTCTGCATATATTGTATATTGACAGTAAGACTGTCTTCTCATGCCACATTTCTTTCTTTCCTTTGTACAGGACTTTATTGCTTCCTTCATGCATTCCTTGACACATCCCAGAGCTCATCTACTGTTTTACAGTTTTCTATATTATTGCTTCAGGGAGCATTAAGACTGGACTCCTTCTTTTAATTCTGTACATCTGGCATCACAGTAATTTTTGCAGTACCCCAGCAGTCAGGAAGCACACTAAGGTATGGTCACTTTTGCTCCATTTATTTCTCACCTCTACATTTCTTACCTTACCCGCACTGATGATGAATAGGTCAACAGCATTCCTGTTGGTACAGACTTCATTACAGCCTTAATTTCTGATGAAATCTGGTTTGCACCAAAAGTTTTGCCAGTTCTCTCTCATTTGCTATAATATGGTCAGTTAGCTGTTCTCTGCTACAAAATTAATTTCTGTCATGAATTTATTTCTCATTTTCCACTCTGGTCATATTCTAATCCTTCTCCAGAGCCTGTCAATATCCATTCTTTACTGTATGTAAGAGCCTATATAATATATGGAACCATTCACAACAGACCCCCCTCACACACACACACACACACACACACACACACACATACACAGACACACACACACACACATGCACACACACACACACACACACACACACACACACACACACACACACACACACACACACACACACACACACACGCACACACACGCACACACACACACACACACACACACACACACACACACACACACACACACACACACACACACACACACAGACACACACACACATACACATACACATACATCCATTTGCAGCACCAGCCACAAGGTCAGTGCCTTAGTCTGTACGAACTTCTATTTATCATTGGTATCAGTCTCCTCTTTAGTATCTTTTATCTTCCCTGAAATATTCATTTCCATTTCCATCTTCCTTACTAAATTAATGGACAATCACAGAGATGTAGTCCTGTTTTACACACATATTTTATCTAAAGTCACCTGTTGTCATATAACAGTCTCTGCTGATTGTTTGTGGCCCTGAGATGCTTAAAGTTTCAGTGATTCTGATTGCCTTCCTATCAGGGATTGATATCAGAATAAAGACAAAGAGAAATGGATAGGGAAATCCTAAATAAAGAAATGCACTGAGTTTTTAATTGAATCGAGAACAGAAGCTGCCATTAAAAAGGAATGATTAGTAATGAATATAAATATTGCGCAATAACTATAGGAATCAGAAGAGGTCATAAAAGATTAGGGAAAGAGACTAGATATGTAATTCACAAACAAGAGGAGAATATATGCATGGCTCCCAAATATACAAAAAAGTCTATAGAAGATTTAGGATTTTTGCTTGGAAGTGCGTAGACACTTTTATACCCCAAGCAGACTCCAAAGAATTTTTCCTTAGGTAGATGGCAACTAATGGAGGTGTTATGAGGAAGAAAGAGGTAACTGGGAACCTATGTTTTGGGAATGTAATGAGTCAGCAGACTTTAAAAATATCCTACAGAGTACCCTGTTAGGAATACTGGGTGAGCAAATGAGTGTAACTAAGGAAATTATTTTTTTTTTTTGAATTGGGATAGAAGTTCCGAATTCCATAGACAGGGTAAGACCTTGTTAAGTTTAATTTTGGTGGCTGGCAAAAAAACAATTTCTAGAAAATGGAAATCAAAACCTAAACAAACTGTATCTGAAGTAGTGAATATTGTAACAGATATAAAAGAACAGGAAGTGTGATCTGTAGAAAACAATAGGAGTAAATTGCAAAGAAAAAAATGAAAATTGTGGGAACAGTATATGCAGAAAAAAATGTTTTAGAGAAAGGATGAGGTTTAAGAGAAGACAGGAATTGAATAATTTATGTAATGTTGCTTAGATTATACTTCACATATATTGTTATATATCCTATAATGTTTGTAAATGTGAACTTGTTAATATAGTTGGATTACCTTTACATATATGTTAATCTGCCTTTGTCACAAGTCATAATTCAATAAAGATTAAAAGTATTTAAAAAAGCATCAGTGATTCCTTCTTTCCATAGAGTATACAGCTGGATATTGCATCACATTGCCTTCCATTCATGATTTTCTACTGAATCTCCATGAGTGCCTTCTGCTTTCTGCTTTTACATAACTATTTCTTGTAGTTACTCAGCACCTTTACTAATAATGATGCTATTCTTTCTGTTACATGGTTCGGTTAAAGGGACTCTATTTCAGTATAGCCTAGTTCTCCCAGCATCTCCTACTCTTCCATAGTTCAGTGTAGACACTGTCCATCATAAAGCCTTTGATCTTCCTCTGTCATCTTTCAGTCCCATATTCCTGTTTATTTCATTATCTCTCAGCTATTCAGTGAATTTCTTAATTGCTTCCTTTCCCTTCTCAAGCAGGGTACTATCAGTACCTCTAAGGACAGGAAATTCCTTACTACCCTGACAAACATTACCAATAAAAATGCTTCCTGGCTCACTGTCTTGATTGTTTCACTTGCCAAATCATTTCTGATACATGGCCAGTCAAGGAAGATGCAGCATTATTCTTTCTCCACTGCTTTTAGTAAGGCTTTTTTTTCTATAAGCCACTTCTTGACCAGCCCATTTACTCCTTTTAAGAGAAGCAGCCACAATCACTACCATACAGGCAACAGTCAGGAGTTTTTGTAGTTTATGGCTAGACACCTTCCATGGGTGGGAGATGTGTGACCCATGTCACTGTGAGAGCCACTATAACCTCTCCGTGTGGGTGCATACTTCTTTACATTTGCAGTAAAGGTTATTGCAAAGCTGCATGATAAACCAAGCATAAACTCCAGAGTCACCGAGATCACTGCTACCTCTTTTGCAAAGAGTACTATAGCACCTCATAAGCTAAACCTCTCCATCTCCTGGACTGGCATACATATCCTCTGTTGTTGTCTGCTCCATCTCCTAGGGCACTAATCAAACCTTGGTAATCTAGGTCACAGAGTGAGTTTTAGCCCCTGCACCATGGAGCTGATACATCTAACATGATTTGTTGTGTGCCGTATTTTGCCCTTTACTTTCTTACAACCTAAAATCTCATTAAAAGAATCTCCTGACATAAGTAGGCCAGCTGCCCCAAAACACACTCCCTTTCTTTATCTTTTCCAGCTGATCTGTATATTTCCCTTCCAATAAATCTCACACCCTTTCCAGCAGATTCCTCATATTCTGCTCTGTCCTGCACATATTCTTCTAGTCCTAATCCTTCAGAAATTATTTCCCTTATGTTGTTCCCCAATTTTTTATGTTCTTCTTCCCACCAAAACTACCATCCTGATCATTGCTCTCTGTTTTTTCCTTCTGTCGCTCTGTCTCACACACACACGCACACACACACACACACACACACACACACACACACACACACACACACACACACACACACACACACACATTCTCTCTCTCTCTCTCTCTCTCTCTCTCTATCTGCATCTCTTTATCCATAATTTCAGTTACCACATTTTATTAATTTTATTCTGATGTTCATACTTTTATTTAATGTTTTTATTTAATGTTCAGTTTAACCAGCGTACTCCCACCAGTATTCTGCCTTCTTCTAGACTTACTTCCCTTCACTTTACCACACCTCTCTATAAGCAAGTTAAATCTGTTAAGAATAAAACAGTCTTGTTTCACCCCACAACACTTTGAGCTACAATGCAGCCTCGCAGCCCCTACGTTTCACCCACCTCTCCATTTTCCTTCTTTCTTTAACATCTTCACGCCATATTGGTTTCCTGCGCAAGTGATACATGTTCTGTCATGTCATGCTACTCTTTCATTTTGTAATAGACTTTGAGGCCCAGCACATACCTCCTGCTCCTAATATGCCCCTCACACACCCCTAAGTTTTGGATGAAAGTATGGAGATAAGAGCAATAATATCTTCCTTCAAACTTAAGTTTCTTAAATATCAGGAAGTGAAATCATGGTATTTGGTGTAAAGGAAGTGCTAGAGTGAATAAGATTTGGGATAGTTATAAACAATTTAAAGAAGAGCAGATAATATCTTTACAGTGAATATATAGTGCAAATGATTCCTAAGTTCTGCAAATATAGTTTAAGCCTGGAGTAAAACTTTAATTTCATGTACCCCTATATCCTATCAGAATATAATAATGCTTGTAAAATTCACATCTTAGAAACCTAAAATTAACAGCTTTTCTCAATTTAGCCAAATGTTAAAAATCTTCATTAATCTGAACTTAGATGTACCATTATCTTCATTTGTCAGTATTATTCTTTTGGCACCATACCTGCCTTCTCACCTTATGTGTTTCATTAAAATTCTATAACATTAGTCATCGTTATATTTGTGATCAGTAGAACAACCTTGCTGTTATCAGCAAAAATAAACTGAAGTATTTTTCATCTGGTTCTTCCATTTCCTTACATATTTGCCTAAAAATAATATAAATTTATCTTCTTCCAATCATTTAGTCTGAGATTTGCAATGGTTACATTACGTACCAGTTGTTTAAATATATAGAACAAGTTAATGTTTGATTAAAATATAAAGTAAGGTTTCTAGGCTTTGTTTTATGTATTCACTAACACCGGAGTTGTTTAGCAAAAATTCTATTTCTGTGAGGATCCTGTTTTTATGACACCACACAGCTGAATGGAAAAAAAAACAGTAAACTAATATTAAAGTGCATGTTAATGGCAGAGCAAAGATTATTTCAACCAAGAAAGTTTTTATCTTTTTGTACTCTGACTCACCGCACTTCAGTTCTCCCTAGTAGCTGTGTAAAATAGGACTAAATCTCTGTGATCTATTAATCTAGTTTACTGTAATAAAGCAGCTTTATACATAACACACTGTACAGGCATGGATCGTTTTTCTATTGCTCATTAATGGAAGTACGTAATGCCTATTGCATTTGCAGAAATACAGCTGTGCAGTTTGCTGCTAAGCAGTAAGGTGCACTATAAATCCAAGAGTATTACGGATGTAGGAGGCTCAATTTAACACAGTGAGAATCTTGTTGAAATAAAGCCTGAACATTAAATGTCATATATCAAGAGAGGTTTCTTTTTAAAGTGGTGTCTGTAATTTAATGAGCTTTCTGAGTCAGGGATGGTACAAACTGAAGGAGACAGATGGCTGCCAGCTGTTCATTCTCATGCTACAGATCATACACTGCAGGAAAAGATTAAATGATAGTGCACTGCTCAAGGAGGGAACACTGTTAAAACTACTGTATTTATGCTCAGTTCAGGAAGTTGTCTAGTTAAATGGGATTAATTTTTAAAAAAGGGCCCAGCATATAGGTCTGGATAAATATGTGCTCTTTATGAACTGGAGGAACAATTTATTTTTCTTAACCACGAAGGCTGACTAAGACATGAGGGCTTCTTTTCCATTGTTAATTAGATATATAAGAAACTTAGGTGACTTACTAAGAGTCAGCCCGATTGCAAGACGAGATTCTTGGGATATCTAGTACCTTAATCATTATACTATACCGTTTCTTAATGTAATGCGCTATAGAAAACTTTGTCAAACTAAGTGCTGCCTGGTGCTAGGTTAGCATCTTCAGTTAGATATCCTTTGATTTTTATTTTCTACTAGAGTCATCAGTGAGGCAGTGCCATTCTCCATAGGATACAATACATCAGAGTTTATTTACACATCCTAGGGTAAATTAGGCAAGCTTCTACATGATACACTGATGCTGTATTGATGTTAAGTTTGTGTACCTTAAAGCAGTAAAGCAAGACAAGAGTGACTAATGAATACTTTGAGGTCCTGGAGTATTACTTGCTTATGATTGAATTATACTGTTGGCAGATGCCAGAGTGAGGGTCTCAGAGTTAAGTGTTATAGCAGGCTGGCTTGTAGCTGAATCAAAGTGTGTGCGTGAGTGTGTGTGTGTGTGTGTATGTGTGTGTGTGTGTGTGTGTGTGTGTGCGTGCATGCGTGTGTGTGTGTGTGTGTGTGTGTGTGTGTGTGTGCGTGCGTGTGCGTGTTTGTGTGTGTGTGTGCATGCGTGTGTGTGTGTGTGTGTGTGTGTGTGTGTGTGTGTGTGTGTGTGTATGCATGTAAGTATGTGTGCGTTTGTGTATGAACATGTGTATCTGCACTTTCAATGGCTTTCAGTCCAGGCATGGTCCTTGTACAGCCAGGCAGTAGTCAGGGGCTTGACCCCTTTGAATATTATTTTCCTCATGCATATGTAGTGTATTGTTGACATTTGCATTATCAACCTTTTGTGGTTAATGTTATTGATCTTGATATTTGGATGATCTGATCATAGTAAGTACACCCATGTATGAGTGTGGGGCGGATGATGGGCAACCTTGCCTTGAACCATTTGGTGTAGCTGAGTACCTGAGATGCAGTAATCAGTACCTGTTGAAGTGTATAAGCACCAGCCAGAACAAAAACACCTTTAGTGTGATCTGGAATTACCAGAGCTTGGCTTCAGAAATGGATGGAGCATGGCAGTTGCCTGTATTATATCTGGGTAGAAATGCATGCATTGCATTATGCGGCCTTGGAACATCATGGTTTGTGCACAGAAAGTAAAACATCAGCATCCTTCATAAAATGGGCCATCAGTCATTGACCCTTTTGTATTCACCTCTTACTGAATAACACAAGCTTATCCATCTACAGGCAATTTATCACTGGAGAGTAAAGACCTGCCGAAATATGAGCAACAGACAGGAAAATAAACAGATCAAGAATGGAAGCAAGGTAGTCAGTGATACCTGAGTCCCCTTCCCCCAAAAAAGATTCTTGTCTTTTCCTGCTGTTGTGTTCCTTCTGGGATATGTTCCTTGTTTACTTGCTTAATGTTGCCTTTGCTGACTGATCTACATTACTACTACTTACCAACATGTCTATTCTTATTATGTTCTGTTGATATAAGCAACCATAAAATTGTTTTGCTCTAAGTGGAACATGAGAGTTATGCTGTAGTCTGCTAAGATCTGTACATTACTGTGCACCCTAATAATAATGATGATGAAGCCAGTCAGAAGGCTAAAACACAGTTTTAATCTTAAAATCTTGAAAGTAACAAATCCACTTGGTTAAGCACTTTCGTCTACATTAAGACATCCTCAGAACCAAGGCAAATGGTGAAGTAAAAAATTTAAATGCAATACAAAGACACACCCATTTAAAAACCTTCAGTAGCACCAATCAACCAATTAAACATAGCAAACAGAAATAAAGCAACAGTAACTAGATGTTGCAGCCATTGTACTGAATATAATAGACGCTTCATATACTTTAAAATGTAAGTGAACATTTTTTCAACTCACTCGAAATTGAAATGTGTTCATTTAACCCTTGTGGGTTTGTCGCATCTAACCTAATCTGCCACAACATTTCTCTGTGCAATAAAATGTTCTCCCAGTCTCCTGAAAATGGTGTTGTTGTAATTTGTTCAGGTATCAGAAAAACAAACTTATGGAAGTTTTGCCAACACGCAGCATGCCTTGCCAGTGCACTTCTATTGTCCCCCTTTCTTATGCTATATACATGCTGATATATTTGTTGTTTCAAACTATTCTTAGTCTTGCCTATATAAAATGTGCTGCATGTGCAACAAGTAGCAAGATAAATAATTTTTTCTGCTCTACAATTTAAACATTTTACTGTATCCCAATGGTTAATAATGTTCAAAACTCCATTGTCTTTTTTCACATTAATATAGGAACAATATGCACACTGGTGACATTTTCTAGTCGTAGGTACACCCCTACTCATACAACTTCTTTCCAACATCAATAACAATCAATTAATATCTATGTTAACAAACAAATATGAAGAATTATTTTATTTATTTAACATCTGTTTACCGGGAAAGTCCGACTGGGTCAGGAACCTATTTTCAGAAGATGCCTGGGAAGAAAAGCTCCAAATGTTACATGAAAGTTAAGACAATTTACATGAACAAGACAATAACAACTATTAAAGTACACATTAAATAAGTAATGAATACTAAATAAGTACAGAGAGGTAGGTACAATAATAAAACATGTACTAGATAGGCAATACTAAATAAAAGTAATGTGGTAACTTTTTTTATCAATAGGATTAAGGTAAAGAGTAAGGTTCAGGCAGAGAGTCAGAAAATTAGAAGCAAGCATATGCTTAGAAGAATTGTGGAGTAGGATTGGAATAGTTAAAGGTCTAGAAATATATAAAGTTTCTTAGTTCGATATGGTAATGGTTAGTGGATGAAATTCATGGTCGAGGGATCTCCAGATGTAGAAAAGAAATTAAGTTAAATACTATCTTAACTCATTACCTTTCCTACAGATTACTGCAGAAAAAGGAAGTATATTAGCTAGTCCTTTTTTTCTTAAAGAAATCCAGCCAACAACTTGTAAACTAAAATAACAACACACTAGGAAGAGATGGGTTAATTTCTGAAGTCTATAATGAAATGGTGCACCCTTCTCTAAAATCTCATGCCAGCACTAAGGTTTTAGGACTTAATGGAATTTCTGACCTATATATTTACCAGACAAAGACAATGCTAATATATAAACCAAAATTCTGATCTTTATGACCCCCTCAAACTATAGACCACTTCCCATAATGAATGTAGATATCAAACTGTATGCAACTATTTTAGCAGATTGTTAAAAATGCTACTTTCAATTATCTCCTTTCAGTCAGACATTTTGTAATCAAATCAATCAAATGGCCAAACTGCAAACATGGAAACATTTCAAATATTTTAAAACTGCAATCTGAAAAAACTGTTTGCACTAGCCAGAGACACCTGTATGATATTTGATAGGGTAAAGTATCCCTCCTGAATCAAAATGGCATCTATGTTTATTTGTTTGCTTTTAAATCACTGAATACGTTAAAGTCTTGCAAAAAAAAAAAAAAAACTCAGCCAAAATTTGAGTAAATATTTTTTGACTAAGCAAATTCCTTTTCCAAATGGTTCAAGGCAAGGTTGCCCATCATCCGCCCCACACACATACATGGGTGTACTTACTATGATCAGATCATCCAAATATCAAGGTCAATAACATTAACCACAAAAGGTTGATAATGCAAATGTCAACAATACACTACATATGCATGAGGAAAATAATATTTTTTCAAAGGGGTCAAGCCCCTGAGGACCCCCTGCTAGTTATATATACAAACTCAAAGATCACACAACCCCCAGAGACTCTTGATCTCTCACACCTGTTGATCACCTGCTTTGTTGACCAAAGCATGTTGACCAATGTCGACATTTGATCATTTCAAAGTAACGACTACTAAATATATATAAGTATGGACCCACTGAAATTTATCAGTTCTATAGTTGGTCAACATCTATTAGCCAACAAAATTTGGTCAACTAAACAGAAGGTCAACAGATGTGAGAGCTTCCACAATATGCAGGATAGGGGAATATGCCCTTTTTCCTGATATTGTGCATTCACACATTTAGTATACATATAATTAGCAGGATGTGTGGGGAGGGCACAGTTCTCCCATGGAGGGCGCAGGACGCTTGCCCCCCCCTATGAAAACCTTGTTGCACTGCAATTGTTGCTTGGTGCATCTGCAGTAGCATATTGACATTATAAATTCCATGTTTTGTGGTCAACTTTGTGAATGTTGATATTTGGGTGTTTTGATAAATGTCAGTACATATATTTATTTATTTATTTATTTATTTAACATTTGTTTACCGGGAAAGTCTGACTTGGAATGAAACCAATTTACAGCGGACGCCCGGGAGAAACACTCCAAATGCATGTCTTTGTGTGTGTGTATATATATATATATATATATATATATATATATATATATATATAAAACATATCTTTATATTTCCCAAACAAACCTCACTTCTATCCATCAGTCTTTAAAAAGATTAAATGATTATATTAATGCTTATATTTCACACCCTTCTTCAACAGTACCCAAAACTGGAAATGCTAGTCAAACCTGTTCAGATGTTTCAAATAGCAAATTAAATCTGCCTAAATCCACACTATTCCCTTTATTTAATAATTGCACTATGTTAAATTTTATGGGTTTATAGGGCTTAGTGCTTGTTTAAAGTTTACAATATCTTGGTATATCATTCTCCCATAATTTTACTTTGGAATATCACATCTATAGAGTGATATTTAAAGAATGATTAGTTATGAAGTTCTCATTTTTAACAGAAATACTCAAAATCAAAATTAACATTTTCAAAAACCACTATTCAGTATAATGGTTACTTGTCACACCAACCATATCAAAATTTTTAAACTGAGCCCTTCTACTGTACAAAATTAATTTGGTCCCCTAAACTGGCAAAGATTTGATTTCCTTTAAGAACTCTTTCCTCATAAGCATCAAGGTGGCTTAAGCCTCCAAGACGTACTCATTTAATATTTAATGCAATCTAGTATGCTTTTAAAAGCTATCTCAATTAATTTGAAAACAATAAAGTGGGCTCCATCATGCATAAACAAATTTATATGCATGATTATAATCCCTTAGCCATCTTTTTCTTGATAAAAAAAATCCTAGTTCATTTCAAAGTTCGTAAATTATTTGCAGATTTAGTAGATTTGTCTGTGAAATTATTTAAAATATTAAATATAGATTACATTTACATGCCTTTTCAGCCAGTTGTGCAAAATCCCAACATACCTCTAGGAGAAAAACAATTGATCTTAAACACTTTCAGCCTTTGACTTTTATCAAGGAAGGATTATACTGTAATTGAATTATGTGTATCCTTTTCTCTTCAAAAATGATGATGACTGTAATATGGTCAACTCAACCCTCAGATCCAAATTTTCCCATTAGCAATATTAAAAATATCAAGCTGAGGGTCACATTATTTTGCATGTTAATAACAAATAGTTTAGACAGGGTTAATTCAGATTTGGCAAATATATTTGAAAGTTTCTGAAAAGAGCTGCGACTTGAGTAAAACTGTCAAACTAGGTGCAGCTTAGGACAGTGGAGACAATTGCAGATCAGTGTGTGTGATATACCTTTAAGAAGCTTTCCAGTGAGTCAACAGTGCATATAAGTATTGAGCACGTGCAAGCAAAAGTGCCATTTTGAGCGAGCAGCCAGAGTATGAGCATGCAAGTATGTAGTCAGTCAGTTAGTTAGGTAGTTTGTTTGAGTTTAATATTCTCGCCATCCATCCTGATGTATTTGTATACACTAAACTACTTAAATGAACACCCAAGCCTCAACATCTTCTTAATGCACATAGGAAGAGTGACAACAATAATCTATATAAAGCTGGGAATGCCATATTTGAGTATTAAGGTGTATTAATGATGAGATTACACTGTGGGTTGAACTATGAGAATCTTATGAATTAAGTAGTTAAGTTCTTGGAGACCTGGTAGTACAATTGAGGCACTTTGGCCAGAAGAATTAATATCCTCATCCTTAATTCACAAGGAAAAAAATACACTGAGTTAAATCTATGTAAGACAATTTCCAAGACTCGAACTAATAATTTAATTTGTTAAGTCATGCACTAGTGTGTTCTGTTTGTAGTGTTGAATCTGCTGGAAGGATATCCCCACCCCCACTTACTCACCCACACTCACAGGCCTTTTACTGCTGAAGGTGAAGCTACATTAACACGTCAGCATATTTTACTGTTATCAGTGTAATAGATCCCAGGAAAAAACATTGAAAAGACCATAAATATTAAATTAGATGCTATGACTCAAGTCACATTTTTAGAGTTCAGTCACCTTGTCTTTGTATTCATGAACATTCTACCTCACTGATTGTTTATGGTGGTAAACCATCTGGGGGGGTTCGTCCTGCTCCGTTCACTTCACTCACTCCGCTCCCCTGCCCTTCCCCCATATCCCACCCTCCCCAGCACCTCTACTCATATCCCAAGCAAACCACTCCCCCCTCATTCCTATGATACAATTATATACAACTGTACCTTGTCCACACCCACATTTCAGTCACACCTTACCTACTTTTATTTAACCAAACTTATCTGCTTTCCCTTACACCCATCACCTTGAATTCTCATTCCCCCACTATAATTCTTTGCATCTTACTCTGCTTTACCATCACAATACTATCACCATCTCAGACTGTCTTACATTAACTCCAGCCTTACCACCTTCTCTTCTGTTATACACACAAACTAAAGACCATAAATATTAAATTAGATGCTATGACTCAAGTCACATTTTTAGAGTTCAGTCACCTTGTCTTTGTATTCATAAACATTCTACCTCACTGATTGTTTATGGTGGTAAACCATCTGGGGGGGGTTCGTCCTGCTCCGTTCACTTCACTCACTCCGCTCCCCTGCCCTTCCCCCATATCCCACCCTCCCCAGCACCTCTACTCATATCCCAAGCAAACCACTCCCCCTCATTCCTATGATACAATTATATACAACTGTACCTTGTCCACACCCACATTTCAGTCACACCTTACCTACTTTTATTTAACCAAACTTATCTGCTTTCCCTTACACCCATCACCTTGAATTCTCATTCCCCCACTATAATTCTTTGCATCTTACTCTGCTTTACCATCACAATACTATCACCATCTCAGACTGTCTTACATTAACTCCAGCCTTACCACCTTCTCTTCTGTTATACACACAAACTAAAATTGCACCATGATTTCACTATTGACAAGTCACATCTCCCCCACCACTCCTATCACAAACCACAGAGCAAAACATATAACCTCATTGTCAAAGCCCACCCTGAAGTCAAAACATTTCCAACCTTACCTTTAGCTGCACACATATCACAAGATAACATAATCTCTGTTTACACCTGATATTGCATTCTGACACACAAATACCACTTTTACTATTTTTAAACCCACTATTGCAGTTGACATGCTCCTCCTAACCTGTCTAGCTTCTTTACTCTTAATTTGCAACCTCGCTACAGCTATATCCTTACTTACCCCCACACATCTATACACATCAATAACCTCCTACAACCATCACCCCAGTAAACAACAGAGCATCTCACATATCTCCTCCAAGCTTTTCCCCTGTACCCTGCCATATTATTCAAGCCACAAATTGGCCTCATCACCTCCTATGAAACCACACTTGACACCAATACTATCACCTTGGAATAAAAAACACTTCCCATGGTACTCCTTCCTCATTACCTACCTACTCAAATGTGGAGACGTACATCCTAACCCTGGCCCACCCTCTAATCCTAACCACAAGAGTAACCCCAAAGATAATCAAGAGTAACCCCAAAGATTTAAACATACTTTCACTGAACCTTAGAAGTATATGTAATAAAATAGCCCCACTGCATGCCTGGATGGATCAAAATAAATCTGACATACTAATCCTTACAGAAACATGGTTACACCCTGGTGTAAAAGACTCAGAAGAAATACCTTCAAACATTGCAATAATCAGAAGAGAGAGAGAGATCTAAAAAAGGGGGGAGAGATTACCCTTCTATATCCCTCTATGCTCAGCATCACACCCTCCATCTTTTCCTCCTGCTCAACAAAATGTCATTCAAACCCCATTCTCACTTCAACCCATACCTACTAACAACACCATTAAGAAACTGCTACATAAACTAAAACCCTTCTGTACCTCAGCTGATAATCTTCCACAACACTACCTCAAACTGGCTGCTAATTCAATCACCTACCCAATCAGTATCCTTATAAATAAATCTTTATCTGAATCAGAAGTACCTACCATATGGAAACAATCTCACATCACCCCCATCCACAAAGGAGGCAACTCATTTGATCTCTCCAATTTCCGCCCTATATCCATCTTGTCACCCATATCCAAAATTCTTGAGAGGGGTATCCATCAGCAGGTAATGCAATATCTTTTATCCAAAACCCAACATGGCTTCTGACCTAGCCACAGCACAGCTACAGCCCTATTATCTTTTACAGACAACGTAAACAAGACCAGAGATGCAGGATACTATACAGCCTCAGTATTCCTTGATCTCTCCAAGTCATTTGACACAGTGTCTCACCCCTTACTATTAAACACACTGTCTAACTTAGGCTTCTCACATAACACATTAAAATGGTTTCAGAGCTACCTCAAGGATCATAAACAAGCAGTGAAATGGTCCAATGAACTCTCGCCTTTTCTCCACAACACTACTGCAAGTCCCTCAAGGCTCTATCCTAGGACCCCTACTCTTCAACATTTTCACAAACAACCTTCACACTGCCTCTCATTCTGGGACCCTCATTTAATACACTGATGATACCACCATAATCTGTACTGTTCAATTACTACCTGAACTGCTTTCAAAAACCCAACAGTCTTTTACTGCTGTCAAATCCTGGCTAAGAAATGCCCAACTCTTTATAATCCAAAGAAGACAAAACTAGTACTTTTTCATCCCAAGAACACCTCCCCTCTCACTGATCATTTAACATCCTTGCATCTGACAAAACTATCATAGAAATAGTGCAGGAAACCAAACTTCTAGGAGTTATCATTGACGAAAAGCTTTCAGTCGACCCCCACATACAGCAAAATATAAAGAAAACTCATCAAAAACTGGGACACTTATATGGAAACAAACATTTCTTTACTGCAGCAACCAGAACTACCCTTGCAAAAACATTTTTGCTTCCCTACCATCTTTATGGTGCCCCCGATCCTAACTAACTTACGAACTTCAACCATAAACAAGATGGAACAGTGCTACAATAAAGTTTCTAAGTTTGCCACAAACTCTAAATATCACAAACACCACAGCAAACCACTCCTAGAATTAAACTGGCTTGAACTCCACAACCAAATTGCCTTTATTCAGCTATCCACCTTGCACAATCTTATTTTCAAGCCTACTGCCTGCCCTGCACTAAACAATCTAGTCACACCTTACACACCAAATTGATCCCTATGATCAGAAGACAAAAATCTCATAGCTACCTAAAAACCCACAAGAAAACCAGGTAATTCACTGTATTCATACTCTGTCTCTATACTTGGTAAATCACTACCTCTAGTTACCAGGTCTATGCCTGGCCTAACCCATTTCAAAGCCTCTTTAAAAAAATCATCTCAAAAAGACATGGCTCTGCTCCTGCATAAAGCCTGCCTGATGCTCAGCTCTTCCTCTTCTTCCACACTAGCTTCATCCTCCTCTTCTGTCACATTTCAATCTTTCACATTCTGCAAGATCCTAAGGCTCTTCAAACTCCTTCTCTGTTTCTATACCATATCCTTAAGCTACTGCTCAGGCTGTATTGCTTCTATTCTTTTTAACTCTCTCATTATCTTTCTGCATCACTAACTGTCTGGCTATTATTTTCCTAACAGAAACTAACATTCTATTTATTTATTTATTCATTTATGTTCTATAGCAGTCAGTGTCACTCATTGCTCTACCTACGTACTATTTTTGGACACTACATCATGTATAGTGAGAGTGACTGTTATTTTCTATATTGTTTTTAACTCTATAGAATAGTCTAGATGTGTAGTATATATTATAACATCTTGTAACATAGTTTGTTCAACTTATTTTATATAGTATTTCTAATGTGATTTGTACTGTATTGAATTTTACTGTATTTTTATTGTACTGTATGTGGAGCTTTTTTCCCTGGGCCTCTGCTGAAAATTGGTTCTGTAGACCCAGTCAGACCACCCTGGTAAAGAAATGTCAAATAAAAATAAATAAATAATCCTTAAGATGATGATTGTGTGTAGAGCATTGTTTTTGTTTTGGCATCTAGCAGTAGTGAACAACTATAAATGGGTAGTGTAACTTCACTTTTACAGTGACCGATTTGTATAGAGGTAAAGAGGAAGTAGGGTTGCTGAAGGAAGGATGGGATTGCCTAAGAAAATTGGAGGGCTGGGATGTGCAGTACTTTTGTTTGTACATTTTATCAGCCTCAGATGCACTTCTGTTAAAAGACGAGATACTGACACTGCAGAGAGAGAATGGCACAGGATAGAAGGTACATCAAAGGTAACCGTAGAAGAGAGAACAATCCTCGATGAAACACAACAAAAAACAAAAAAAAACAAAGCACCAATCCAAGCTTCCACAGTGGAGGTAGTGTGTAGAAATTTCATAAATAAAAGCAAATGTTAATATGATGTAGCAAAAGAAATTTAATAGCAATAAAAGGTTAAGCACTTTCATCCCACTCAACAATGGGACTTCATCAGAACTAAAAAACAGTTGCCACCTTATGGTATATAAAATCCCTTCAATTTGAAAATCAGAAATCACATGACATGCAATCACAATTGAATTAAATAACAAAACATCCCTTAACTGTTAATGTATAAAAAGTGGTTAAGAAATAGTTCAACTTAAGAAAAACAGTTAAAAAACAAATGCGATAATATAATATAATATAATATAATATAATATAATATAATATAATATAATATAACATAACAATATAATATAATATAGTAGATAATATAATATCTCCAATAAATGCAGTTAATTCATAAGTTCAAACATTTGTAATGCCATCAGTTTAAATGCACTACTTAAAGCTTACATATCATTCAAGCCTAGGGAATTGCTTGCATCCAACCTTGTTTGCCACAACAGTTCACAAAACTCCAGTTTATTTTCCCACTAAGCAGCTTTGATGTAAGACTTGGCTTCCAGTAATGTAGAGGAAAGAATAAATCAAATGTGCTCAAAGCTGATTAAAATAAGAGAAACACTGAAGGAGTATATCAACTCAAATAATAAAAGCCTTGAAAAAAAGAAGCTTTAAACAGATATTCAGATGAGCTGATAAAACTGCCAAAATCAGAGGTTGAAATGAAGAAATGGCTGGCTGAGTGTGAGAATGTTCAAGGAGACCTATTTTAAAAAATGTTAGAATCAGAGAACAGAGCATGTAGGGAAAATCTGAGATTTTCTGCTGTACCAAAGAAATTAGAAGAAACGGACTGTATTAATTTTATGAAGGCACAAACATGCAACTTGACTGGTATTTCACAGCAGGAACTGTAAACTGGAAGGGTACACAGTGTGTATGTCCCAAATCTGGCAATGTGAAAGAAGCCAAGATCTTTATTAGTAAAGGTGCAAACCTTCAAGCATAAAGAGTTGATCCTGACAAAGCTGTGACAAAGAGGCAAAGTATTAAAAGTTATAGACAGTAAAGTGTTTGTGGAAAATGATTATTCACTGTACACCAGCAAAACAGAAACATATTTATTCCATTAATCAGAGAATGTGGAGAGGTAGATGTATAATTCAAGCTGCTGTATCTATCTCTCTTCAGAATATTTTTCCTTAAGGATCCAAGTCATTTTTTGATGCAGACAGCCTAAGAAGGAAATGCAAAAGCTTGTCCAACAAAAAGTAAACCATCAAGCAAAAGGGGACTTTGATTCTCATTCTTCTGATAATAAAGCACACTGAGAGACTTTGACAGTGAAACATTTTCCACTGTTCCAAAGGAAAAATCTTGAGAGACAACGAAAATCACAAGAGCTGACCAGAAGAATCAGTAGCACCTTGAAATTGAACATGAATCTGAAGTTGGGAGATGAAAATGAACAAGAAGACCAGCAGCATGGAAATTCGTAAATAAATGTGAAACTGCAAAGTATCAGTCACATTTGTGAAATACGTCTGTATAAGAATGTGGAAAGAATGGACTTTAAAACTTGTGGGGAACTGAAAAGCATTTGCCCCACTTAATGTTATTAATGTTTAGAAGCACTCTGAGTAGAGAGGAAGAAGAAGGAAAAAGGTAATTGTAAGTAAAACAGTTTCTGTTCTTAACACTAATTCAATAAAAGTTTTCATAATATAAATTACATGTCTTATAGTAAAGTATTTTTACTATAAGTATTTTTAGTTGTACTTGTATGTCATAAAGTTACTAAAGCAAATAGGTGCCTTTTTTCTTCTTCCTCTTCCCTTTCTTCTTTTTTTTTGGGGGGGGGTCATAAAAAATGTAGGCATTACAATGCAAGAAGAAAAGAAAAGCTAGACAAAAGCATGTTTAAGTTAATAGCCTGTAATCTTGGGCTGTTGAGTTTGGGGGTGGGGTGTAAAGGTGCACAGATCATAATAAATGTAGAACTGGCATGTTTCCTCTTACTTCTGCATGGGTGAGT
Source organism: Protopterus annectens (assembly GCF_019279795.1). Lineage (NCBI taxonomy): Eukaryota > Metazoa > Chordata > Ceratodontiformes > Protopteridae > Protopterus > Protopterus annectens. The sequence continues at coordinate 586,663,217 of NC_056750.1, forward strand.
GTCTGGATTAAGACCCTTGGCTTAATCTAATAACACATTTTAAGTGGAAACAAGTAAATGTGAGAATTCTGAATATAATGAAAAGTGTTCCTTTAGCAATAAATCTTTCAGCTTTCTTTCAGGCTGCAGCAGAATACTGTATTTTTCTTTTTTCTCTGATCTTGGAGATAAATTGATAATAGGGCACCTGGGGGAATAATGATAAAAAAAACAGACACCAATTAATGTAAGTAGAAGCACAGTCAGTAACATGTTTCAGCATGGATAGACTCAATTTCAGGTTAATTAAGGCATGTGTTAGCAGCTGTCTATTTGGCACAGATGTTCTTATTAGGACGGTTAAACTTCATTAGTTGATGATGTGCATAGTTATGTCTGTCTGTATTAAGTCAACAGGTTATGGGAGGGGGTGTATAGGTTTTTGTCTGAGAGTTTTATTAAAACAAAGAAATCTTGTAAAACATGACATAGTTTCCAATGTTGATGATAAGAAAAAAAGCATATAAAGGATTAACCTTACAAACATTTATGGTGCATGTTACTAACACTGAGTAAAACTGCAATCCAGGTTGTAGCCTGCAATAGATCTGTCACCATGTCCCAAGACTCCCACTCCACATTCCTAAACACACTGGAAAATATTAGGGTACAACCCAATACCCTTATACTGGGAGACTTTAACTACCCCTCCATTAACTGGGAAAAATTACTCATGTATCATCACTCTTGCACAACGTTTTCTGGAATTCATTAATTCCAATGCCCTGGACCAACTCATTCTTACTCCCACCAGGGGTAGAAAAATCCTTGACCTAGTCATTACTAACATGGGCAACTGTTGCTCTACACCAGTAATCAACTCATCCCTGCCCAGATCTGATCACAAGCTAATCACCATGGATATCCACATCCCACCCTCACCCCCAAAGGAAACCACTGTAAAAAACTTCTCCAAAGCCAGTTTTGGACTTCTAAAAACAGAGGTGGCTAACTTCATGACACCCATGAAAATGGAAAATCGGTGCATGACTGAATCATACACCAATGCACTATATGAGCACATACACAAGTGCAGCATTGTACCAAACAGAACCAAGACGATCTCCTCCAAAAAAGGAAGCCAATCTGGTGGTTCCCCACCATAAACAAACTCTACAACAGAAGGAAAAAACTGTTGCAGAAAATGATGAAGTCCCAAGACTGGAAAAACTCCCTTGTCAGCCTCAGCAAAAAACTGAGATCCATCATCAAATCCTCTAAAGCTAGCTACAAAAACAAAATTGCTGCAGATTCTAAAGAGAACCACAAGGCATTCTATAGTTATGTGAAGAATGGCAATACTTAGATCTGCTCTGAGTTACACCACAATGGCAATACATATACAGAACCAACTGATATTGCCAACATATTGGTCAACAGGTTCAGTGCGAACTTTACCTCCCTTTCACCCTAAAAGGACCTATCACAATACCTGAGGAATGCCAAGTCCCTATTATCATGGCTACGCAGGTAAAAACCTCACTGTCCAAACCCAAGAATACAGCTTTCATGGGACCTGATAATATCCCTGGCTCTGTTCTCCATGAATTACAAAGTGAACTGGCACCACACCTGAGTACCCTGTTCAATCACAGCCTCATTTCAGGCTTTGTTCCTACCAAATGGTGCACTGCTATGGCCATTCCACTCCACAAAAGGGGAGCGACTACAAACCCTGGGAACTAGCGCCCCATTAGCCTGATGAGTCTGATATGTAAGGCTATGGAGTGCATCATCATGGACCTTATAAATAAGGACATAGGGGAATCTCCAAACTCTGGACCCCACGCAGGTTGGGTCTGTGAAAGGTAGATCATGCCTGCTCAACTTGATAGAATTCTTTGAGTCTGTCACCAGAGTTGTGGATGAGGGCAAGGTAGTTCACACAGCCTACCTAGATCTTGCCAAGGCCTTCGACACCATCCCTCACTCAGGAATTATAGATAGACTCACTAAACTAGGCATAAACCCCTATGTCATAAGATGGGTTGCCAACTGGCTCACTGCTAGAACCCACACTGTGAATGTAGTGGACTCCAAATCTAACTACCAATCAGTTACAAGTGGTGTCCCACAGGGATCGGTCCTAGGTCCCCTCCTGTTTGGCATCTACTTCTCTGAAGTTCAAGCCAACACAAAGGGACTCCAGCTGACCAAGTTCGCGGATGATTGCAAACTGGGAGCCATTATTGATTCTCCAACTGATGTAGACATTCTACAAAAAGGCCTCACTGACACCAATGACTGGTGCCAAAACCATGGCCTTAAGCTGAATGCCAAAAAGTGCATTGTCATTCTCTTTGGGAAAAATTCGGTGCCCATGAACTGCCACATAGGTGGTAGTCCACTAAACACCGAGGGTGTGATAAGAGACCTGGGGACACAGCTTGACAGCAACCCCTCCTTTTATAACCAGATTGCCACTGTAGTCAGAAAGTCCTTCTATGTGGCACATCTCATTACAAAAGGTTTCTCATCCAGGAAAAAAGAGGTCACAATCCCTCTCTACCTGTCCCTCATTAGACGTATTATAGAATACAACACCTCATTTGGTATGTACCTCACTAGACATCTGCAATAACTGGAAAGGCCACAAAAATACCTCTCTAAGAAGATCTTAGGCCTTAGACACATGCCCTATATGGACAGACTAAAAAAAAACTCCAGCTATACTCTGTCTGTTATCGCCTACTTAGAGGCAATCTCTGCTTGACCTACAAAGCCATGTCTGACCCAGAGCTGCTAGATATGCTACACCTATAGAAATCCCAATCTGTCCATGCCACATGCTCCCAGGACCTAAACCTCATTACCACAATAAACAGAACATGCTGGAGGGACAGGTTCCTAACCCAGAGACTTCCCATACTCTGGAACAAACTTCAAATTCACATCAAGCTGAGCACTTCACTGGTCCTCTTTAAGAGAAATCTTGATGAGTGGATGGGCAATATGAAGTTCACTGAAAACAAAACTCCTCACCCGGATGGCAACTGCAAGGCCAAAGTAAAAGTAACACCACAAAAAAGGCCATCAGATTTGAAGAAATAAATATTTATTTATAATGATGTACATACAATGACAATTCAGACAATTCAGTCTAATGACCTTTCTCAATGTAACAAAGACTAATCCAAAAAGCCTTAATTAAATACATGTAACCAAATTCAAACCAACCAATCAAAAAATTTTTGATATAACAATTCAAAAATTAAAGGTATAAATCCATTATACAAAAGCTGCATATAAAATAGAATCATTATATGACAATGTGAACATACATTATATACACCCAAAAATATATAAAGGTGTGTATGTATATATATATATATATATATATATATATATATATATATATATATATAAAACCTTATAAAGTATAAAAATACATCACAAGATTAAATATAGAAAATCTAATCACATTGTTCATATACGAAAATAATCAACCGATTATGACTGACCCTAAAAGTCAAAACAATAGGTACAAATGTATTATGTAAAAATGATTGGTTGTACATTATGGAGCTACCTAAATATAGGTGTACATGTATCACTAATATCATGAAAACAATGTATAAAATTAATAGTATAAACACAGATAGAAAAAAACTATCAATAATAAATTACAAAAGCTTAGTGATATAAGATATTATCTCTCATAAAATATACAAGAATCATTATTTATAAATGATCATTCAAACCAAGGGGAAATAAACCCCCCAGGTTAATGATCCAAGATATCTCTTTTTTATTAAGAATATCATGCCACTTATTTTTGGAGAAATTAGAATCAACAATCCTATCAATAATAGTAAATGAAAATGTGGCTGTATTGTGAGTCTGAACATGTTTGTATAATGCATTAGTTGTTACTTTTTTTGCGTATACTGCTTAAATGCTCAGTTTAAATGGTCGAGAAGTTTGGCCAATATAGAAAGCTGAACATTGGCACTCAGCAAGATATATTACCCAACAACTACTACAGTTAGACAATGTGCGGATTTCAAAGACTTTAGAAGTGTTTTTACTAGAGAATTCTTTAGTTTTCAGTACATATCTACAAAAGATACAATGTTCACATGGATAACAACCATATGCCTTAAATCCCACCAAGGTCTTTTGTATTTTCTCATGAGATTGGGTAGGTAGAGATTTTTCTATAATGATTAAGATGGCCCCCTAAGGTAACTCTCTTTCTATCGGAGAATTTGCATCTGTCATCTAAAATAGATGCAAGATGTTCCTCAGCAAAAAGTATGTCCCAATATTTATTAATAGCTTGAGTCAACAATTTAGTACTTTTGCCATAAGTTGTGGTAAATCTTAATAAATTGTTCCCTGGACATATTGTCCACAAAATGTTTAATCCAGCCAAATGCTCTTCGAAATAACCACGTTCCACAAATCTGTTAGTAAGATCATGATCACAAGTTTCAAGCTCTACTTTATTTGAGCAAATTCTTTTATTCCTCATATACTGGGACTTAGGGATATTCTGCGTAATATGACCCAGATGGCAGCTGGAGGCATGTAATAAAGAATTAGAACTATGGGGCTTTCTATATACCGTGCTAGTTAATGTTCCATTAGACTAATTTGTAACTAACACATCTAAAAAAGGAATGGATTTCTTGTTAGCAGCCACCGTAAATATAATACCCCATTTGTTCTTGTTAAGATAATTAACAAATTAGTTCAAATAAGTCATGTCTGACTTCCAAACCATCCAGCAGTCATCCAGGTACCTACACCAGATATCTATCTCATCCAAATAAAGATTGTGACTCCTGTCATATATAACTTGATGCTCCACAAATCCCATAAAGAGATCTGCATATATGGGAGCAAAAGCAGCTCCCATGGCAGTACCTCTAATTTGTAGATAGTATTGTCCATTGAAAAGAAAAACATTCTTTGTCAAAACTAATTCTACCAAACCCAACAGAAAGTTATTGAAATCAGTGTCATATAAATTTAGTGTGGTAAGCCAAAACTCAAGCGCCCAGCCCAGTGAGGGATACTGTTATACAATGCTGTCACATCCCAAGGTGCACAGGAGCCACTCCCTCCTCCAATTCTGAATTCTCGATAATATTGAGAAATTCTGTTGTGTCTTTAATCCTAGCTCTTACACCCTTAAGTAGGGGTTTCAAATATTTAGTAAGAAACATGGAAATAGGTTCCGTGAGTGAACCATGACCTGACACAATAGGTCTCCCCGGGGGATTATGAAGATTCTTGTGCACCTTGGGAAGAAGATAGAGAAAAGGTACTATAGGTTCATCCACCATAAGATGATGTAGAGTTTGATCATCTATGACACCCTGAGCATGGAATTGTTGAAGAAATTCATCAATCTCAGCCTTAAATTTAGAACTCGGGTCCATGAACAAAGGGGAATAAAACCTAGCATCATGGAGTTGTATCATACCTTCCTTGACATAATTGGCCCAATCCATAACTACTATGGAGCCTCCATTGTCTACTTGTGTTATCACCAGATCCCTCCTATCCTTTAATTGGAGCAGCGCCTCTCTTTCTTGTTGATCTAAATTATCTTTCAAAAAATAAAATCCACATTTATTAGCAAAATGAAGTTCCTGAAGCACACATTTTTGAAAAATATCCACATATTTATTCATGGGTGAAGTGAATTTAGATGCACGGAATCTAAATGGGCATTCTTCTGAACTGTTTTGTTGTCCTTGACCACCAAAAAAGACTCTAAGATTTAATAATCTACAAAAAGTCTGTAAATCCTGCACAAAATCATATTCAGACACATTAAAAGTTGGAATATAAGTCAAACCTTTATTGAGAAGCTTATATTCATACTCAGTGGTGGATATATTTGTGACATTGTTGGTTTCACTTTGGGTTGTAACAATTGCAGCATTGTTTCCAAATTGTCCCCTATGTTTATGTTTCCTATCCCCCCCCCATTTTCTACCAACCCTAAAGGGTTTTTCTGAACATACTGTTCAGACTGATCAGTCATACTCCATTTAGAGGCAGGTGACATTTGGAGAACCTCATTTTCATTATCAGTACAAGAGGAAAAATCTTCACTCGACCCATTTCCCTTAGATTTTTTAAGGATGGATATCCTTTTCCTTTTAGATCTAACTGCTTGAGCATTATTCTTCTGAAATTTAACATTTTTAGAATACTGAAAGGGATTACCTGCTTTATAATCCGATAAATCCCTTTTGAATGTATTGATCTTGGCCAATTTAAACTCATTCTCAAAAACCAACAGATCAGTACTCAATTTCTTCAAACAATCTTTATATTCTGACTTGTCCTCCCATTTTTTAGCATCCTGGCACATTTTTGAAACTCCCAAATTCAACATCTCAATCCTTCTTCCATAAAAGGCATGGAGTGCCCTAACAAATTCCATGGTTGAGTTTTGTTGTATTTTTGCCCAACCTTCCAATAATTCAGCATCTGGTTGACCCACAAGAGGTTTCAACCTGATTCATAAACCTCTGGGCATAATGCCTTTGTCCATATAAGCTGAAAACAGTTTACTATGCCAGGGATCACTTCAGTGGCCTTGCTTGACAGGGGCACTGGGAACTAACTTTGGGTGGCATGATGCCAGGTAATCTTCTTGGGCTAGGCTTATATAGGCTCCAGGGCCATTAGCCTAGTACACACCTATGAACCTATGTATCACAAAACCTGAAAATAGACATAAATCTGGCATAGATAATAGATGGGAATAATGACATCTTACCACAATGGTGACACTTTCCACATTATCTTGGAATGTGAATAGTCTCACAGGTGTAGAAAAAAGGAAATATACTTAATTATATTAAGAAATGCAGAGTACAAATGGCAGTGTTACAGGAGACATATTTAGAAATAAAAGAGGATTTGAATTTGATAGAGAAAGGATTTCAGGATGGATATTCTGCAGAAAATCAGGGACAAAGGAAAAGACAAGTACCTATATCAATTGCCAGAGGAGCTGCAGTAGTGATAGAAGAGGAAAAGTAGATAACAATTGCAGATTTGTGGTAGTAAGAGGCTACTGGCAAAGGATGAGGATTACACTGGCATGTATTTATATTCTACCTAAAACTATTTTTATGCAGCTTAAAAAATGTTGGGACAATTATTAGCTTTCATCAGGGAATATTACTTAGAGGTGGGAACTGGAATTTGATTTGCAGCAAGGAGGATGTATATGATGGGCTTAGAAGGGAAAATATAACAAAGAAGGTAGATTTCTGAAGAATTTTATCAAAATATTTGCTATGAAAGACATAAATTCAGTAGTAGGAACTCAGAGAGAATTTACATATTATTTACCAAGGTACAATAACTGGGTTAGACTAGGCAGAAATTATATTTCACAGGAACATGTGCATTTAATTGATAACTTTGACAAACATCCAATAACTATTTCAGATCATGCACCAATAACTGGTAAGATAAAAATACAAGGGTAATGAAGTAAAGACAAAACACTGGCACTTCCCTACCTATCTGTTAAAGAGAGGAATTTAATAAATGGGTAGTGGATTTAATAGAAAAGATATACAGTACTCCAGAAGTTATTGCTAGCAAATGGGATAAAATGAAAGTGGAGTTGAAAAATAGGGTAGAAATAAAAGAAAAAGAGTTCTGCTTAAAAGTAACAAGAATTATTTAGAGGGCTGACAAAGGTTAAAGTATTACAAAATAAGAAGAATCTCACAGAACAAGAAGAGGTGCAATTGCAGGGCACTAAAGAGAAAATAAGGGAGTACCTAGGTAATATACATGAGTTTTGAAAGAAAGCTATTAAACAGCAGTCTTTTTATAATAACTACAGAGCACAAAAATTTTTGGCACTATAACATAGGCAACAAAAAAGTAGAAAGGGTTGTTCCCAAGCTTAGGGTTGACTATAACAAGAAAAATAACCAGAGATTATGTAGAAATATTATAGTTATTTTGGAAATTTAATGACATTTTTTATAAAGCAGAGAAGTAGAGAAATCAAGAAAAACACAAATGGAAATATTTATGGAAGACTTAACTATGTTAAGGTTAGAGGTAGATGAGGCTCAACAACTAACAGTTAAAATATGATGAGATGAGATAAAAATGATGATGTATAATCAATCTGCCGGAAAGTCTCCAGGAATAGATGGTATTCTGGTGGAGGTTTGGAAGTTAAGAGGGAAAAAAGTGAAAACAATCGGGAAGGTTTTGTTTAACAGTATATTAAAAGGAGGGAAGACACCAACATCCTGGATAAAAGCTGTGGTGGCTGTAATACATAAAGACGGTAAAGACCCATGTTATCCAGGTTCATATAGATCCATTTAATTTTAAACCATGATTATAGGATAATAGGATCATAGAATCATAGGACATTACAGTAGAGAGTTGATTATCTAAACGTTGATTATCCGAACCAGACTTTCAAAGTTTTCGGGTAGAAAAAATCATAAAGTCTGAATATGTAAACCTTATACATATTTGCTTGAGCATGTTTTTTGAGCTTGTAGCCAGCTTGTGTGTGAAAACTATTCTTTATTGTCTACTGGAATCAATGAATGGTTAAAAGGTGTATTCTTGTGTGCAGAAAAAACAAGATTTTAGACTTTTTTTATCTGGTTCTATTATATGTTTGATTATCCAAACAGTTTGATTATCAGAACTACCCTAGGTCCCAATTAGTTTGGATAATTGACTCTCTATTGTACCAGGCTAATAGCCCGAGGGCCCTTACAAGCCTAGCAAAATTTTACCCTTGTTACCATGATCAGAACCTATTGCCCCTGTCCAAGGGGGACACAGGTGGCACCCTTGGGCTGAATTTATGGTTACCCATCCAATCATCCAAATTGTGTTTGAAGAGGGCCAATGAGGTACTGTGTTTGATATGAAGTGGGAGTCTATTTCAAAGGTGTGGTAACCTCTTGGAGACAAATCTGTCCCTGCAGCAAGTTCCATTGATGTCACATACCAGGTTTAGGTCATTAGAGTGAGTAACCCGTGTGTCATTTGACTTGCAGATGTGCAGCATTTCCAGTAAAGCGGGTCAGAGATTGCCTTATATGCAAGGCAGAGATTGTCTCTGAGTAGTCTTTATGAAACAGAATAAAGTGACAGTGATTTCAGTTGATCCTCATAGGATAGCTGCTGAAGACCTTGAATTTTCTTTGTGAGGAATCTTTGTGGTCTCTCTAATTGCTGCAGGTGCTTTGAAAGGTACATGCCAAATGGGGCATTGTAATCGGTTATTGGCCTAATGAGTGAAGAGTACAGGGAGGTGATAACGTCACTTTTTCTTTAGGCAATGCCCTTACTTATGAGGTGAGCAATATAGAATGCCCTTCTTACCACTCTGGAGACATGGTGATAAAAGGCAAGGTTGCAGACAACCCGGGTGCCCAGGTCTCTCACCACTGAATGCGTACTTAGGGTATTGCCACTTATGTGGCAATTTGCAGGAACATTGCTCTTGCCAAAAGGGATAATAATACATTTTTTGCATTGCGTTTGAGGGCATGACTTTAGTACCAATCATTTGTTTACATAAGACCTTGTTGAAAGAATTTGACATCATTTGGAGATTCTATGACTGCACCCTGTTTGCAGTCATCAGAAAACTTTGTAACCACAATCCCTTTGTTTTAGCTTGTAGTTTGGAGAAACAGATCCCTGTGGGTCTGCTGTTGGAGATGGATTCCCTTATTTTGACTGTATGTGTTCTGTTAGAGAGCCAATTCACAACCCACCATATGATATAAGGGTTGATGTCTAGCTGGGAGAGTTTGTCAATGATGTCTGAGTGAAGGATAGTGTCAATTGCTTTGGTCAGGTCTAGGTAGGCTGTATGTACAGATTTCCCTTCATTCAGGGCTTTTGTGACTGTTTTGAAGAAGTCCACCAGGTTTAACAAGCATGATCTCCCCTTGACAAATCCAAACTGGGTAGGATCTAGTGTTTTGAGATTACCTATATCTTTGTTGATAAGGTCCATGATGATTCCCTCTATGGCCTTGCAGATAAGGTTAGTCAGGCTAACTGGTCTATAGTTCATGGGGTCAGTAGAAGTACCACCTTTGTGCAGGGAGATAATGGTGGTTGTTTTCCATTCATCTGGGATGAAGCTGGTGCTTAGACTGTGATTGAAAAGAATAGCCAATGGTGATGCTAATTATTGTTTGAGCCCATGTAGGATGCAGCTTGGGATGTTATCAGGTTCCATTGATGCTGTTTTTTTGGCCTTAGAGAGGGTGTTTACAACCTCCTCTTTAGAGATACAAGGTAGGGGACAGGTGGCAGGAATGTCATGAAGTGCATGTGGTGGGGACGGGGGAGTAAAGTTTTCACCGAACATGTTGGCTAGAGGGTTAGCTATGTCCACCGGCTCAGTGTATGTGTTACCATTAACTATCAGTTTGGTGCAAATCTGAGCCTTACTTTTTAGGTTACAGATGTAACTAAAGAATGCCTTATGGTTGTCCTTGGTTGAAGAAACTAACATGGATTCATAGTTTGCCTTGGAGGACTTCATAAGAAGTCTGATTTGCTTATTTAAGTTGAGAGGGAAGCGTCTCCATTTTACAGCCCGCTCCTTCTTACTCTTGGACAGCAGTTTCTTCCTTTTATTGTAAAGCCTGTTAATGGGGTTGTCCACCAGGCAGGTTTGCTTTTCCTTGAAAAGCTTGTTTTGGTCCTAATAGGTATTGCTGAGTCAATTCAGTTATGCAGGTGCTTGTATAGGGCATTGATATAGAGCTCAACATAGTTACTAGTTATATCTGAGGTGCAATTAAGCTATTTATACCATCCCTTAAGAGGTTATAATCTGTTTTGGAGAAGTGTTTTAGTTTAGTTTCTGCAAGGGGAGGGTCAGGTGTGATAGTTAATTCAAATGAGACTTATTTGTGGTCAGATCTCACTGATGAACTCACAGTGGGGGAACTACAGTGATAAGCACCAGGTCCAGGATGTTGATGCCCCTGGTGGGGGTATCAACAAGCTGTTCCAAAGCATTGGAGTTGACAAGGTCAAGGAACCTTTGGGCAGGTGAGTTTGAGCATGATCAATTCACTCAGTCAGTGCTACAGTAGTTAATGTCACCCAAAACTATGGTATTAGGATGCATCTTGATAGACTCAAGTTGATCCAAATAGGCAGAGTGGGTGTCCTGATTCATGGAGGGGGTTCTGTAGCTGGCAATGACTTAAATAGGTGTCCTGCCAACAGTTAATTGCACCTGAAGTATCTCTAGGGTGCTGGAGGTGTATTTATCCTTGATGAATATTGATACACCACCTCCTTTAGTTTTCTTGACTTCTGTTTATGGTCTGAACATGTGGAAGGAGGTGTAACCTGCTATGCTCTCCACAGCCTTGAACCAAGTCTCCACGACTGCACAAATGTTTGCATCCTCCAGGGTGAGGACTGCTTTCAGTGAGTCACACCTCTCAACTGTCCCTGATTTTGACTGAAATTTTAGCTCTGTCCCTCTTAATCCCACCTAAAAGTGGTGAGTTTTGGAGAAAAGGTGATGAATTACACTTAATAAATAATGATAATAATTAGAGTTACAGACTTCTTTTACTTTAGAAAATGTATATTCAGTTATGTTCTGTTATTTTGTCAGTGTCTCAAGCTAATAATACTAATATATGAAAAGTGTCCCTGATTCTGTTGGGATTTGTCCCTGATTAGTTGAGAGCTATGTGTGAGTGCAGTTTCATGTTAAGACTACTAGTGTTTAGCAACATGACCCTGAGGTTGTTTTTGGTTTGCATGTTTATGTCAGGACTTTTGTCCTTCTGATACTGCCTAAATAAGGGACTAAGGGGGTGGCAAGAGCCTTAGCCGAAATCCCAGGGGTGACAGATGAAGACCATCTCTGGCAAAGCATCGAGGTCTGTCGATTATGCCATCCCAGGCTGACAGATACTGAATCTGCTTAGAATGACACCAAAAATTAAGCCAATTATTGAAGTCAATTATTTTCAGTTTGTATTGACATATCATTCTAGGCGAATGTAAAGTGCTGCTTAAGGCTAAGGACATATCTGCCTGAGACACATAGTCTGAAAGTTCAGTTATGTCTCTCCTCATATAGTCCAGAGAGATACATCTCAAGTCATTCACACCAACATGGACTATGACAGAGTCATAACGGTACCTGTTGTTGAGAGACTTGAGTGCATATGTGATATGGTGGATCCTGGCACCTGACAGACAGCTGACCATGACCTTCTCCTTATCCAGCCTGATGAGAGGGACATCTGTGTATCACAAGATGGAGTCTCCTATGATTAATATGTTAGGTTTAGTGTTTAGCCTTATGGGTTTGACAGGTGAGATATTGGTACATGAGCTATTGTGTGTATTGTATTCTGCAGAGGAAGAATTATGAGTAGCATGCTTGCTTTTGTGTTTGGGAGGTCTCTGGTGTTTAGGTAAGTTTGTGGTGAGGATCTCCGCCTATATAGATATGAGTGGTGTCTGTTTGGATGGAGTTGGTGGTGAGGCGTGCATGCTGACAACCCAATCAGGATCTGATGTATTGACTGGCATGTGAGAGAGCATTGATTCAAGGTTTTTTAATATAGATGTATCTCTCACATTTTGAGTTTATGTAGAATTAGAGGGTTGTCTGTGTACATGAGACAGTTGCTACACTGCCTCAGTATGCCCATGTCGACTAAGCTGGCTGGAGAAACTGTGGAAAATTGTCCGTTCATAGTGCTAGGTGAATTTATGTGGTCAGAAACAGGAATATGGTAGGAAAGGGGTCACACATAGGAATAATTAGTGGGAGAGCTGTGTTAATACCTCAGAGGCAAGGCTTAATGCTACACTAGTAGGTAGAGTGGGGCCTCAGAAAAACTCTTGAGGCTGTTATTACAATGGGGTGCTCACACAGCTTCACTAGTATTGCCTCTTTGCCTGGGAATGTGCTAAAGATGCGGAACTACACTGTTGGCATACAGCTGTATCTAAGGAAAAATTTGTTGAAATTATCTGTCTGGCTATGGCACAGAATTGTGCGGCAGTGAATGGTACTGCATGATAAGCAAACAAGCAGAAACCAACTCAAGGGTGAGAGTTAAATACCAGAATGTTAAAACCTAAAACAACTTTAAAAAAGATCAAAAGAACCAATGAGGTGCTTAATCCAAGCCCTAGACCAGCCAACCTTTACCAGCCAGGGACCAATCAGCACAATCCTCTCACTAGAGTGTAGAAGGGCCCTTTCTGATCCAAGATGGCCTGGAAAATATGCTTAGAACAAACAGCCACTACAAATAAACAACCAGTACAAAATATGCTTAGAACAAACAGCCACTACAAATAAACAACCAGGACCAGAAACAGTAACCCTGAGTCTAGACTATGCTACAGCTACTAGCTACACTATTTTAGGCAGAAAATACTGCAGAAATGTTTACCTCAACAGAAAAACAGCAGTGATACATTAAATAAAATTTTAAACAAATAAAGAGCAGGGAGACTGTATAGAATGCTTTTAACTGCAAACAACTCAATGGCAGGAAGATCAGAACAAACAGATGCTTAACAAATGGAGAAAATTTCCAGTTAATACCTTTCAAACTGTGAAAATGGCTAAAAAAAAGCTTTACAAACAGTGAAAACAGTAAATAAAATGATTTAACAGGCCCAATAAGGCAGACAATTGCAGTACAACAGTGCAGTTTGTTTATAGTAATAAAATACAGTAAAAAAGTTTGCAACAGACAATAAAAAGTGCAATAAATGGTAAAAATAAGCAACAAATAGTAAAATAAGGAAGAAAACAGGCAACCTATGTATTTTTAGGAAGCTCAGAAGACTGTAGTAATCTGAAATCTCAGCACAGAGTTGTGGCTGTGCCCTTCCTCTGTTCAGCTCAGTATAAAGCATTTGATATTTATATTAGCTAAAAGAATGGAAAAGGCGATGCCAAAATAGGTAGATACAGACCAATGTGGTTTTCTGGAGGGGAGGCAAACATTCAACAACATTAATAGAGCCATGATGATTCAGAGGTAAACAAAATGTAAGAAAATACCACTTTTATTGGTGGGTCTTGATGCAGAAAAATAATTCGACAGAGTAAGTTGGGATTTTATGAGCAGAGCAATGGATGTATTTGCATTTCCTAATACAATAATAAGGTTAACTAGGAGGATATATGAGGGATCAGAGGCAAAAATCAAAGTGGCAGGGTTTCTTCTCTGATAAGTTGTGTCTAAATAGAGAAACCAAGCAGGGGTGTCCTTTTTACCCTTTGTTATTTGAGTTATATTTAGTACCATTTGCAAACAAATCAATGGACTCAGAAATTCAAGGATATAACTGGTACAATGTTCAAGAAAAGTTGTATTTATTTCCTGATGATATTATTTTGTACTTGATGGAACCAAAAAAGGATATTTCAGTGTTGTGGAGCATTCTGAGACAGTTCTGTTTTTTTCGGGTATAAAGTTAATGAACATAAAACAAAGGCTAGAACTATAAACTATGTGGTCACACATGAATTGGTTCAGCAATACCCATATTTATGGGGACATGATAAAATGAAGCATTTAGGAGACTGGATTAAAAAGATTCTGTTATGATGGCTAAGGATATATGGGAGGAGACTAAACAAAAGATAATAAAAAAATGAGAAACTAAAAGCATTGCCTATGGATATGAATAGCAAGATACAAACAGTAACATGTTTTAGTCCCTTTAGTTTTATACACAGGACAAGCATAATTTTATCAACCAGTGGAGAAGTTGTGGACAGTAGTTAATAAACAGTTGAAGGATTTTATTTGGGAGGGGAAGAGGGCAAGAATCCAGAGGGTTAAGCTGAACTTCCCAAAAAAAACAAGCAGGTTTAGGATTACCTGATTTGAAGGGGTATTTTACAGCTACACAGTTAAGTCTCTTATATATATAACACAAGCAGAAAGTTACAATTCAAAATGGAAAGGGACAATGATGAGGCAGGGAGTAATTCAAGAAATAAGGAAAGATTGGGAATTTTGACACAGATCCTTAAGGAGAATAACAATAGTCATACAGAATATTATATTCATAGAACAGCAGAAACTATACTAAGAATTTAGCCAACAAGGGAATGGAGAAAGGAGATTCTGCCAGTAGGGATGACTGGAATTAGGAATACAGGGAATAAGCAAGAGGAGGCTGGAATTTACTAGAGGAAGCTGGAAAAGGAACCAAGGTATTGGGAACAAATAATTAGAAAAGGAAAAGTAACAGAATGGGAAGAGGCCAAGAGGACATTTGGATTGCAGGCTAGTGATTATCTTACCTATCAGGGATTGATATCAGAGTAAAGGCAAAGAGAAAGTTATAGGGGAATCCTAAATGAAAGACCTGCACTGCTTGAGCTTTTAATTAAATCTGGAACAGAAGCTGCTGTTAAAAGGGATAATTAGTAGGGTATATAAAATATTGAACAATAACTATAGGAATCAGTCAGAAGAGATCAGAAAAGATTGGGAAGAAAGATTAGATATGCATTTCCAAAAGAAACAATGGGAAGGCTTATGTGCGGGGCTCCCAATTATGCAACAAAATCTCAAAGATTTAGGATTTTTGCCTGGAAGTGTTTGCATAGGTACTTTTATACCCCAAACAGGTTCCATAGAATTTTTCCTCAGATAAATGGCAAATGTTGACGGTATAATGAGGGAGAAAGAGGTACCTGACAGCATATGTAATTAGTTGGCAGCCTTTAAAAAAAATCCATACAGAGCACTCTGTCAGAGAGTACTGGGTGAACAAATGAGTGTAACTAAGGAAATTAATTTTTTTGAGCTGGGGTACAGAATCTGAATTGCCTATACATAGTAAGGCCTTGTTAAATTTAATTTTGGTGGTTACCAAAAAAGCAATTACTAGAAAATGGAAATCAGTATCTAAACCAACTATAGCTGAAGACATGGATATTGTAAGAGAGATAAAAGAACAGGAAGTGGAATCTTTAGAAAAGGGTAGGAATAAATTGCATAGAAAAAATGGAAATTGTGGGAACAAAGCATGTAGAAAATGTTTGAAGGAGGAATGAGGTTTAAGAGAAGGCAGGAATTAAACAGTTTATATAATGCTGCTTTGATCATATTAGATATAACAATACATATGATGTATAATGTTGGTAAATGTGAACTTGTTAATATGTAAGTTTGCCTATATCACAAGTGATAATTCAGTAAAGATATTAAAAAAGATGTTGGGTATATTTGGAAAGAAATGACTCCTGATGGTAATCATTGTCATATGAAGTGAGAGGTGTAATCAGTGCTGGATTATAAGCCTCATGGTCTTGAAGGTGATAACTACAATGTGTCTATTTATTTTTTTGTGACAATAACACAATATGTCAAAGTAAACTGGTTAGTATAACTCTTCATCACTTATTGAAAGAATTCTGGACAAAGCCAAAGATAATGGAAGAACATAATAGTTGATAGGTTCATAGGATGATCTAGGCTATTGGCCCGGAGGCCCTTATAAGACTAGCCAAGAATGTTCCCTCAAAGTCAGCACCTGTTTCCTCTGTTGAGCAGGGACACAGGTGGGATTCCAGGGGTATATTTTTTGTTTCCCATGCAGTCGTCCAGGTTCCTCTTAAAGAGGGCTAGAGAGGTACTCTGCTTGACACAGAGAGGGAGTCTATTCCATAGATGGGGGAGTCTTTGGGACACAAATCTATCCCCCCAACAAGTTCTATTAATGTCACAGACCAGGTTAAGGCCTTGTATGCAGGTTGCACAAGTGGAATTTGTCTTATGGATATGCAGCAACTCCATCAAGGCTGGGTCTGAAATGGCCTTGTATGCCAGACACAGGTCACCTCTGAGCAGTTTGTATGAGACTGAATAGAGGGACAAGGCTTTTAGCCTATCTGTATAGGATAGGTGTTTTAGACCCTGGATTTTCCTGGTTAGGAACCTCTGTGGTCTCTCCAACTGCTGCATATGCTTGGCAAGGTATATGGCAAAGGGGGCATTGTACTCGATAATGAGTTTGATAAAGGAGAAGTACAGGGATATTATGACCTCCTTGTTCCTGCATGAAATACCCTTATTTATGAGGTGGGCCATGTAGAAAGCCTTCCGTACAATGGATGGAACGTGGTGGTCAAAAGTCAGGTTGCTAAAAACCTGGAGTCCCCAATGACTGATTGCATGCTTAGTACATTGTTATTAATGTGATAATTAGTGGGGATGACATGTTTCCCAAAGGGAAAGCCCAAGATAATTAGTAACAGAAGTTAAATATTGTTCTTATAAACTTAAAAAAACTGCTAGAGTAACATGTTTTGCATTAACATGCATTTTCTGAAAGATTTAAGTTAGAAAACTCAAATATCTATCATTACCTATTGATTTCAATCCTTAGTGATTTGACAGAAAACCACAAATGTTATGAAGAATATTCCATAAATTTGAGGCAAAAATCTGGAAATTCTGGACAGTTGAGAGGTGTGACTGCGAGGAGAAGCAATGGAGTATATTTTAGATACGTGTCTGGAGCTGGAGCTCCATCTGCCCTCTTGTTAATCAGACATTGGGCATTATCCTGACAACTGGAAAATAAGCATTTAAATTCCATTGTACAAGAACAAATGGGATATTTATAGAGGTATCAAACTCTTCCCACACTGCGGGAAAGTGGTGAACAGGGGACAGATAAATATGAACAAAAGTACAAAGTAGGAATGGAAATGAGCAGTTCAACTTCAGACCAGGTTGCAGTGCAACTGAGTTTGCAGTGAAACATATGAGAAACCATATTACACGGTCCTCAAACGCTGATTTGAGCAGTCCTGTGATGGTTTAAAGTCCTAGAAACATTGATACAATTAGGACAGGCTATGTATAAGGACCCAGCAACACAAGTATGATCAGTTTTCAGACTCAGAGTGCTACCCATGGGAGTCAGTATGCATCAAGGTTCATCCCTGAGGCCTCTTCTGTTCATATTTGTGATGGACTGTATCAGCAAATAGGTTGTAGAAGGCAGATCAGCAAAATTGTCTCTGAACAGATTTAGTGTTGTATGCATGTGTTTATTGTGTGTGTCTTTTATAGAGGTGCTGCTAAGGAGTGGGTTTTTCCTTAAGGTAATATGTAAAGCTGAGGTCAGGCACAGTAGCAAGTATAGGGTTAGCACACATGAGTAGCGAGAAACAACGGGGTAAATTACTCATGTGTGCTAACGCTAACCCTGCCACTATCCACAACCCCAACCCTACTCATTACTGTATGAAAAAAAATCCTCCTAACAGTATCATAATTTAAAGTGTCTGAACATGCTTAGGATATTTTTTTAGTTTGTTTACTGTCTAGTTTTGATAATTTTTATTTTAAATGCTAGTTTCATTCAACAAGCACATATCAATGTAGTGTGAATCAAAGTTTCTGCACATTAATATTAAGGGATAATACACACACACACACACACACACATGATCAAAGTGCTGCTTATGTTTGATCTTTTGTCATAGCTGTTTTATTGAAATTACATTTCTCATATAGATACAGATTTTCTGTATTGACATGTGCAGGAAGTGTGATCAATGTTGGTGTAAGGGCACTATGTATTGTTAGAGTTTTCCTTACTGCTATTGTATGACCATAGTATTAGTGTGTGTATATATATATGTATATATATATATATATATATATATATATATATATATATAGGGGCATGGGGCAAAGCTACCATATGGGGTGTGTATAATGGATTTGTCTCTCATATTTATTATATATTTATTATATATATATATATATATATATATATATATATATATATATATATATGTATGTATGTATGAATATATTTCAGAAGAGTAAGTTACCTGTAGCCTTGACAGAACTAAATGCAAGAAAGATTTGGATGAGATTTCAGAAAGCCAGCATGGAGTGTTAAGGCTGTACATACAGTAAGTGAAATTATGCTTGTCTTTCCTAAAAAGCACATTTGCAGTGGGAAGTAATTCTTTGAACAGGCAATTGGGTCTCCAAAAAATGCTGAGCATTGTTTAGAAAGTGCTCAAAGCTTAGATCAGATTATGAACAGAAATTTTGTCAACACACAAAAAAATTCAGCAAGAAGACAGGCATGAACCAAATGAATCAAATCACAATATATCAACTGAGTAAGCTTATTAATTAAATATGTCAAATTAAATATATTTATTGTTTTTTAGCACTTTCATCCACTTCACAAACACTGGACTTTATAATATAATAATAAATAAAATATCAAAAATGTTGTTGAGTCTTTCGGCTTTTCCCGGTTAGGGGTCGCCACAGCAGAACTCCGGTCCGCTAATGATTGGTAATAGATTTTTACGTGCCGAGTTACCAGCCCTGACGCACAACCTTCAACGAAGGTATGCCCATTCACGTATGTCTCCATGCAGAAGACGCTCTAGCTGAGAATTGAACCGGGCAGCGTCTTACTGTGAGGCGACAATGCTACCACAGCACCACCACCGCGGGTCAAACTATCAAAAATGTATGTAACGTAATACACCACCTGACCACCATCATATGACTAATTACACAGTACAAATTCTCTTTTAAAGAAATCAAGGATTAAAAATATTTAATCAAGTTTCACTTCAATGATCTTCACTTTAATACACTTTTAATGCCAGTGTAATCATATGAGCCTGGTTGGTGAACAACACTGAACTCAAGCTGCCAAAAAAGTTCTATTACTTTTAATAATGAGTCAGATTCACTGCCCACTTGATCAAACACAACATCATCCAAAATAGAAAAAAAAAACGTTTAAAACCTAAACAGTTAATACCATGCATATATAAAGCATTATTCATGTCTTTAGAAATAATAGCATATTGGTGTTCATAAATCCTTTTAAATAAAGCTCAAAACATTTTTTTACCACAAAAAAAAACAATTACATACTATCCAAAAAGCAATATATACCACATATTTGCTCTGACAATTAAAAGCCTACAGTAAGTGCACACTGTGTACCCAATATGTATTCAAGAAGATTCTTATCACATTTTTTGTGCTTTCTAGTCACTCACAAAGATTGCACTAAGTGTACATGTAGCCTACAGTTTATGGTAACCTTTATGAATCCCTGTCAATATTTAAAGCTGCAAAAATATCAGTAGGAAAATTAAAATTAGGAGGAAGAAGGTGTGAGTTATGTCTGTGTTGTCTGTTCACTTAGAATGGTGTATACTTAGTGTAGGCATTATTGAATCCCGGGGGAGGTTTAAATTACTTTAAATTAGTATTATAGCCCTCAGTAATTATAGAAGGAACTCCCACTAGTGTGTTTTGCTGAAGGAAAGTTCCCACACTTTCTTTTACTTAGTACAATTATCTCCAAGGGCAGTCTTATTTAAAGAAAATACTTATTTTTACATAAAAATCAAGCATTTGCCTTTTCTCCTTTCTTTAGTAAGTTTGGAGAAAAGTACTATTTTTGAAACTCTGTGCTTGAGCTTGTATGATTCTAGTGCTTCTATTTTGATGGAAGCACCAGCTTCCCAAACTGTCTTCTCAGGAATTACTGCTAGCACCTCTCCATATGTGAAGGTGCCCTGAAGGAAAAAGCAGCCTACAAATAGGGTCTATATTAGATCACCGAATGCTTAGGTAAGTGAATGGTGATTAATCGACCCCATGTAAGCGAAAGCTTACAAAACCAAACTGTCAGAACAGCAATTTTTTTTCCAAGGGAAAAAAATTGCTGTTCCAACAAAAAAAAACAAACAAAAAAAAAGCACATTAAAACATGAGATTAAGTGGGGGGCTTTGCACCCCATACCCCCCTACTTATATATACCAACTCAGATACCGCACTACAGTGCTGAAAACAGCAAAGTACTGAAGTGGACAAGCAAATTCTTTCCCAGGGAAAGAATTTGCTTACATGCCGCTTTGATATTTTGCCGTTTCGGTTTTGTCAGTTCAACCAAGACGCATTTGAAAACATGCTACTTCGGTCTGCTGATAGGAACCCTACAAATATACATGCACGTGGTTTTATTTGGCTACCTGTACTGACATATGTTATTCCTAAATAGTACTCTGGTATAAGAATTTTTCCTCAGAGAAAGTGGTACTAACAGCCAATGAAATCAGAGTTTTGGCTTTTTAATAATGGTGACAAGTGGTGCAGCTGATGCATAAGAGACATATTTGTGATATAATGCTGCAATACTTGTTCTTACTGCAAATGTTATACAAGCAGCAGTGTCATAAACTAAGAGTTATAAACATAAAAATGTTCGTAGAGCAAAACAATGGAAGGGATATGAAAAAACCAAGTATACACGTAAATGCAGGCAGCCAAAAAGTCCAAAGTCTCCAGTAGAGTAAAAACAGGTTTATTCGAACAAAACAGGGTGAGCGCTTTCGCTAAGATAGCTTCATCAGACCTTATTACATTTTAATTAAAAAAGGATGGGTTTATAAACAAAAAAAGGCTCCAATAAAATGAGCACTCCTTAAAGGGATATAGACTTAAAAACTGCACCAATATACAGACTATGAGCCATGATTAACTAAACATAAACATATAATTAAACCCACAAGAACACATGTTACAATCATTTCTAAGTCCTAAGCCTTCTAGACTTTAACAAAGGGCGTATAGGGACTTTACCATTGAGTCCAGGCAGTACATCAGCCCTAAACCTAATGATCCAACTAATCTCACGGACTTCTGTGTAATTCTCAACATCACCCCTCCTATGTGTCCTGGAGATGTGTTCTAAAATCCTGAACCTGAACTCATGGTTTGGACCACAATCTCTGGTGTGTTTAGCAAGAGCATTGAAGAGATGGCCTTTCCTAATATGATAGGCATGCTCTCGAATCCTATCTCTAAGCACCCTATTCGTTTTGCCCACATAGTAGGCTGGACATGCTGTGCAGGATGCTAGATACACCACATCCTTCGACATGCAACTACCTTGGACACGAATGGTATAAACTCCAGTGCCATAGGGATACCTAAAATGGGATCACTTGAAACATAAGAGCAAAATTGCATCTGTTACAAGGTACCATATAGGGTCCCTCTGTAGCCAAAACATGTGGACGTGTGTTGGGGTAACAAAGCAAATGCTTAAGATTCTTTTTATTTCGGTACACAAACCTGGGTCTATCTCCAGTAAATTCTTTAACCATAGGATCTACTGACAAAACATGCCAATGTTTAATGAAAACATCTTTAACAATACCTATATCCCTAGTGTAGTAAATGGGAAACATCACATTGTTACCATGTGAATAAGTGGTATAAGGCTGTTTGTCAGACCTATCGCATGTGTAAAATGCAGAGGCCCCTTCAGAAAAATAAGGCATGGCTCTGTTATCTCTAAGGGTGGTAATTGCTTCCATCCCTTGACTGAGATCTAAGTCACTATAACCACGTGCTTTGAACCTCTTACCCAAGTCCTTTAACCCTGTTGTGAACTGAGATACACAAGGTGTGTATCTAGATAGACGCATAGACTGTCCACGAACTATGTTGTTGTAGACGTAACCAGGGTGCATACTGGAACGATGTAAAAAAGTGTTCCTGTAGCTAGATTTACGGTACAACCCTGTATTAACCATCCCTCCTGGTAACTTTTCCACATAAACGTCTAAAAATGGAACACTGATATGTGACCACTCTATGGTAAAATTGAGAAACCATAGAGAGCTGTTGACTTGCCTAAAAAATTCATCCAGCTGTGTTGGTGTACCATTCCATACCAAAAACAGGTCGTCAACAAAACGCCTGTAAAAAGGTACGAATGACTTATATAACTCATTCTGGAAAAGATGTAAATGTTCCCATTCGGCCATGACTAGGTTGGCGTAGCTATTTGCACAAGAAGTGCCCATAGCTACGCCATCCTTTTGTAGATAAAGTCGTTCCTGGAAACAAAAAACATTTGACTCCAGTACAATGCCCAACAATAAAAGAACTAAGTTGATGTCTAGATCCATGGAGGTATTTGATCTCCTTAAATAGTTACCAATCATTTCAAGCCCTTCCCTGTTGGGTATGACCGTAAACAAGGACTGTACGTCCACTGTAACCCAAAGTAATCTATCTACATTTGTACAAGAACTCACAAATCCATAAAAATCCAGTAAAAACTGTTTTGTATCTCTGAGAATGAAAATATTTGCTTCTACCAAAGGTCTCAATTGGGCTTCTACGTAGATAGAGAGAGGTTCAGTGGACCATCCCCTACCTGCAACGATCGGCCTCATGGGCGGTGCCACAGGATCTTTATGGATCTTTGGGAGGCCTTGAATGGTTGGTAGAAGTGGATGTGCTACATAGAGGAAATCATGTAGCGTTTTATCTATGTCACCATTAGTGAGTAGAGCTAAGAGTGTAGATTTTACTCTATTAATAATCGTATTTATTCTATTCTCTAATATTGGTTCATAGAACCTTTCATCCATCAGCATACGTGTCATATCTGTCTGATACCTAGCTGCATCAAGGATAACTATCCCTCCCCCTTTGTCCGCAGGGCGGACCACAATATCCTGATTGTTACGCAAAGTGTTCAATGCTTCACGTTGTTTAAAATTCAAGTTATGCCTAAACTTATTGCCTGATGTATGCCTCCCCTCCATATTATAGATGTCATCTTCCACTAGTTTGCTGTAAGCAGCAACCAGCGGATGTATAGGTGGAACAAACGTGCTTGGCCTCTTAAGTGCTTCGCTGTGTCCAGGGGAGCCAGAGTCTTTGAAAAAAATCTTCAAAGAGAGATTCCTAATGAACATTTTAAAATCCTTTAGGGTTTCTTCGAACCTACTATTCATACTAGGAATGAAAGTGAGGCCTCTAGAAAGTACTTGTAACTCATAGTGACTCAAGTTGTAACTAGATAGATTAAAAACTGACTCTATTTCTATTTCTTCCCTTCCCACATTTTCTTGATGTTCTGGTTGGAGGACAAGTCCGGAGACAGCCCACTACGGGCACCCTATATCCTGAGTTATTGTTCGACTGGCAGCAAATTAACATTGAGGTAAGCCTCAAATACATGAGACTGATGAATGACTTTTTTTCTCCGATTGAAGAGACTTTAATTGAAGAGATTAAAGACTGCCAGCAGAACATTTACACTAAATATCCTGCTTCAGCTGTTGATATTGTTTTTAATAATATGTTAGATAATGTGCTTCAATATGAACGATGCCTTTTTAATCAAAAAAGAGCGAAACTCCAGAGGGATAGTTTGGATTTTAAAATGGGCCATATTTTCACCTGGCCGAGATTTAATGTAAACATGGGTAGTAACAATATTGCTACCAGGTTTGAGTCCCCTGCAGGTAATGTTAATGATACTGCTTCTATTAATGTGGTGAATGTAAATACTGTTATTAATTCAGAGAACACCAACCCAACTGCCCCTGATAATATAGTGACTAATGAGTTATTGACTGCATCAAGGGACATTATTGATAATAATAGTGTGACCACACACTTAGACAGTAATGATAGAACACACCCATCATCCTCCGAACCTGTTGTACGGAGGAAAACTTTTAGCTCGATGGTGAGCAGGGTTGGTGAACCCTCCAACATCGGGAATGAGTCTGTTGCGGTACCATCGGCATCTTCTGTACAGCCTTTTAGCAACAAATTTCCTTTTCCGATAAAGACATACAACAGAGAGGAGAGGACACGTTCCAGCAGCAGGGGTCGTCACAAGAGGAAGCTGTCTCCGGACTTGTCCTCCAACCAGAACATCAAGAAAATGTGGGAAGGGAAGAAATAGAAATAGAGTCAGTTTTTAATCTATCTAGTTACAACTTGAGTCACTATGAGTTACAAGTACTTTCTAGAGGCCTCACTTTCATTCCTAGTATGAATAGTAGGTTCGAAGAAACCCTAAAGGATTTTAAAATGTTCATTAGGAATCTCTCTTTGAAGATTTTTTTCAAAGACTCAGGCTCCCCTGGACACAGCAAAGCACTTAAGAGGCCAAGCACGTTTGTTCCACCTATACATCCGCTGGTTGCTGCTTACAGCAAACTAGTGGAAGATGACATCTATAATATGGAGGGGAGGCATACATCAGGCAATAAGTTTAGGCATAACTTGAATTTTAAACAACGTGAAGCATTGAACACTTTGCGTAACAATCAGGATATTGTGGTCCGCCCTGCGGACAAAGGGGGAGGGATAGTTATCCTTGATGCAGCTAGGTATCAGACAGATATGACACGTATGCTGATGGATGAAAGGTTCTATGAACCAATATTAGAGAATAGAATAAATACGATTATTAATAGAGTAAAATCTACACTCTTAGCTCTACTCACTAATGGTGACATAGATAAAACGCTACATGATTTCCTCTATGTAGCACATCCACTTCTACCAACCATTCAAGGCCTCCCAAAGATCCACAAAGATCCTGTGGCACCGCCCATGAGGCCGATCGTTGCAGGTAGGGGATGGTCCACTGAACCTCTCTCTATCTACGTAGAAGCCCAATTGAGACCTTTGGTAGAAGCAAATATTTTCATTCTCAGAGATACAAAACAGTTTTTACTGGATTTTTATGGATTTGTGAGTTCTTGTACAAATGTAGATAGATTACTTTGGGTAACAATGGACGTACAGTCCTTGTTTACGGTTATACCCAACAGGGAAGGGCTTGAAATGATTGGTAACTATTTAAGGAGATCAAATACCTCCATGGATCTAGACATCAACTTAGTTCTTTTATTGTTGGGCATTGTACTGGAGTCAAATGTTTTTTGTTTCCAGGAACGACTTTATCTACAAAGGGATGGCGTAGCTATGGGCACTTCTTGTGCCAATAGCTACGCCAACCTAGTCATGGCCGAATGGGAACATTTACATCTTTTCCAGAATGAGTTATATAAGTCATTCGTACCTTTTTACAGGCGTTTTGTTGACGACCTGTTTTTGGTATGGAATGGTACACCAACACAGCTGGATGAATTTTTTAGGCAAGTCAACAGCTCTCTATGGTTTCTCAATTTTACCATAGAGTGGTCACATATCAGTGTTCCATTTTTAGACGTTTATGTGGAAAAGTTACCAGGAGGGATGGTTAATACAGGGTTGTACCGTAAATCTAGCTACAGGAACACTTTTTTACATCGTTCCAGTATGCACCCTGGTTACGTCTACAACAACATAGTTCGTGGACAGTCTATGCGTCTATCTAGATACACACCTTGTGTATCTCAGTTCACAACAGGGTTAAAGGACTTGGGTAAGAGGTTCAGAGCACGTGGTTATAGTGACTTAGATCTCAGTCAAGGGAGGGAAGCAATTACCACCCTTAGAGATAACAGAGCCATGCCTTATTTTTCTGAAGGGGCCTCTGCATTTTACACATGCGATAGGTCTGACAAACAGCCTTATACCACTTATTCACATGGTAACAATGTGATGTTTCCCATTTACTACACTAGGGATATAGGTATTGTTAAAGATGTTTTCATTAAACATTGGCATGTTTTGTCAGTAGATCCTATGGTTAAAGAATTTACTGGAGATAGACCCAGGTTTGTGTACCGAAATAAAAAGAATCTTAAGCATTTGCTTTGTTACCCCAACACACGTCCACATGTTTTGGCTACAGAGGGACCCTATATGGTACCTTGTAACAGATGCAATTTTTGCTCTTATGTTTCAAGTGATCCCATTTTTAGGTATCCCTATGGCACTGGAGTTTATACCATTCGTGTCCAAGGTAGTTGCATGTCGAAGGATGTGGTGTATCTAGCATCCTGCACAGCATGTCCAGCCTACTATGTGGGCAAAACGAATAGGGTGCTTAGAGATAGGATTCGAGAGCATGCCTATCATATTAGGAAAGGCCATCTCTTCAATGCTCTTGCTAAACACACCAGAGATTGTGGTCCAAACCATGAGTTCAGGTTCAGGATTTTAGAACACATCTCCAGGACACATAGGAGGGGTGATGTTGAGAATTACACAGAAGTCCGTGAGATTAGTTGGATCATTAGGTTTAGGGCTGATGTACTGCCTGGACTCAATGGTAAAGTCCCTATACGCCCTTTGTTAAAGTCTAGAAGGCTTAGGACTTAGAAATGATTGTAACATGTGTTCTTGTGGGTTTAATTATATGTTTATGTTTAGTTAATCATGGCTCATAGTCTGTATATTGGTGCAGTTTTTAAGTCTATATCCCTTTAAGGAGTGCTCATTTTATTGGCGCCTTTTTTTGTTTATAAACCCATCCTTTTTTAATTAAAATGTAATAAGGTCTGATGAAGCTATCTTAGCGAAAGCGCTCACCCTGTTTTGTTCGAATAAACCTGCTTTTACTCTACTGGAGACTTTGGACTTTTTGGCTGCCTGCATTTACGTGTATACTTGGTTTTTTCATATCCCTTCCATTGTTTTGCTCTACGAACATTTTTATGTTTATTGCTTCAGTTTTGCTGTTCATTGTAGAGCATTCACTCCGACTGGTCTTTTTGTTACTTATAAACTAAGAGTTGCCCACTAATTAAAGCAAAGCATTATATTTTGTTTTATAAGTGATCATTGATTAATCTGCCTGATAAAATATGTAGTACTAGTGCTTTAAACAAGACATAGAGAAATAAAAGTTCTTCAACACACTGTAGTTAGAAATGTCAAAAACAATTTAAGGAAAAAAAGTACTGCATAAGTCATACTGCATGACTGAAATTAATCTCTAACTTCATGTGACAGAGACCACTACCCCAAACATAAAATTAGAAATCTGAGCAGCACTTGATGGGAAGTTCAGGGACAGTATTCCTCTGTCTAACCTTTTACCTGCCATGTCAGTGATTATTTTAGATTTTAAGTTTTTTATACATGGGTAAACTCGGTTTCTTTTTTTTTCTTTTATTCAAAGTGTTGAATATCATTGGTTGCTACCATTAAGACAAGATAATTCACAAACCATCACTATGTTTTTTTTTTGGATAGTAATAAAATTTGCAGTGCTTCAGGAAGTCACTTTTAAGTTATTGTTAATACAAATTATTTAGACTTTCCACTGAATTTAATGCAGTCTTTCATCACTAGTTCAGTGGGGGAGAGTAGATGTTCTGCAGGGAATTCAGCACTGCTCAAGTGTTAACTGTTTGCAAATAGAGATGGATTGTCTTTGAGCAGGGCATGGTACTACCCTGTTCATGTGAGTGCCAGTGGATAAAGTAATGCGATACTGACACATGCATCAAATCTCGCACACACAAAAAAATCTATGTGATCATTTTGTTTGTGTGTATTTCAAGTGTGCTCTTTCCTGTTTGCTGCCTGAAATTTTGATTTTAACTAAATTAATAAGAAATGAAGCATGGTTAAGTAACTGTACACAGTTTTATTACCAAGCTTGCACATCAAAAATGTCTCTTCAAGGCTCATAAAAACAAAATAAAACAGCCTCTTAAACACATCATAATCTGAAAGTGCAGTTAAACTGTTATTCTAGGAATACCAATCACCAGAAACATTTTGAAGAAGACACTAAAGGTATATTAGGAGAGATTTTAGACAGGGTGTGCAATGAACAAAGTCAGAACTGAGTTTATGAGCAAGTATGCAGGGCAAAGAAAAGTGTATGGCTTCATCTTGAAGTAGAATTATTAAACAAAACAATAATATGTTAATAATTGACCCAAGGACATTATTGTGTGTATTTTTAAGTGTTCAATAGACACACAGGAGACCATAAATAGTGTTGAAGCTTGGGCAAGTTTCAGATGCAGAAAAATATATATATATATTTTTTGTGTACAAGCAAAATTGTAAGATATACTGATAGGCAATGCTAGTAAAAAAATATAAATGACAGTGCACTGAAGGATGTTCACTAATGTGGGACATATATAAAGTTCAATAAGACACTGGAGGCAAGCTGTATATAAAATTAAAGGTTTACTCAGTAATCCAAACCAGTTTAAGAAAACAAAATAATAACCAACTTGGCTTACAGGACAAAACAAAATAAGCACAGTACCTTTAGTTATTTCTCATTAACAGTATTTAATCTATAGAGCCCCTGTAGGATACAGGCTGTCTTCTAGCTAATAAATTCCTAGGCTCTAGGCCTCCCCCAGGCCCAGTCTCTAGTTCCACAAGGTGCATCTGCAGATTTTCCCTAATGGGTTCAGACTTAAAGTCTTCCTTCAGATGATCCTCCATTTTAGGGATTAACATCCTGATCTGCTGTTTTCAAGAAATCTCTGTGTGTGTGTGTGTATATATATATATATATATATATATATATATATATATATATATATATATATATATATATAGTCCACAAACGTTCCAGCACTCTTCATAAATAAAACATATAACAGCAAATTTCTTTTAACCACTTTATTCGGCAAAATCTGCTCACAAACGCACAGACCGGTGGCCGGTTTCGCTCACAGCATCATCAGTGTGCATGTAATCACCGCCAAGGCCCGGATTATAACCCTGTGTGCTGCCAAAAATTTAAAGAAACAGCACATCTTTAAATATCATTGTGTTTACTAGTGTATGTTTATATATATATATATATAAATATATATGTATATATATATAACTTTACCACATAAATCCTGAAACCTGAAGTATGTCAAAAATTTAATATTTTTATTTTTATTTATATTTCTAAATGTATACTTTGAAAAACGGCAAAATTACCTATATACTAAACATTCTTTTTAACATATCTATAAACTTTGAAAAAATTTTGAAAAAATTTTTTGAAACTATTTTTTAACCACTTGCCCATATACATGTACTATAACCCTTGTGAAAACAACCTGAAGTTACTACCTATATATCACCAATGGTCATTTAATCCTGGCTTAAACAAAGCCCCCAATTGTATTATCCATCTTCTTTCTTTCGTTGTCAATATTTCATGTCTTCTGTAATCACTGATATTAGGTATGTCAACCTTATCTAAACCTATAAAAATAAAATGTGCTGTAGTATATAATATATATATATATATAAAATACATGCATTTGGTCGAACGGCAGAGTACCGATGCTACAAATGCCAAAAGCAGTACCGAACGCCGGTCAGGCTAATATTCCCCCCTCTCGACCCATGGTAGCGCTTGTTGCGGCAGTTGTGTATCTGGGAATTTTGAATTCGAAGTTGCGCGCGATATTATGAGCATTCGCGCCTGCGAGTTTCGATATTTAGATTCGGTGAAACGGCTGTTCGGCATTTGGCTGTGCGACCAAATGCATGTATTCCATATATATATATATATATATATATATATATATATATATATATATATATATAGATCTATATATATATATATATATATATAGATCTATATATATATAGATATATATAGATAGATATATATAGATATATAGATATATCTATATATTTATATATATATATATATATATATATATATATATATATATACCCTTGATCATCAGTTAATGCCTTGTTAGCTAGCTAACTGCTGTAACAATATTCTCACTCTCTGTCTTGCAGTACACTAAAGGCACTTTACATATTTTTAGGGGCACATTACATATTTTCCAGTAAATCTGTTACAACTATCCTCCTTTTAATACAGAACAAGAGATTTGGGGATACTAACAATGGCTTGTAGGCCCTGGAAAACCTGCTAGCATTCATGCTTGGCATTCTGGGCCTGTTGGTCAGTATATACTGAAAGGGTTGGTGGTATGGCACCCACAGGCATAACTTCATATTTCTATCAGTTGGCCTGCTTAACAGCAGAAAAGAGGCACAGTCTGTTGCCAGACTAAAGGTTTGTCTGACAGCCATTATTTGTCATAAAAAAATAATAAAACAGTCTCTTTCTATAGCTGAGTATTTATTTTCTGCTTTTCTCACTACAGCTACAGCACACCATAGTGCCCCTCACCTTAAATATCTGGGGATAGCACTGCCCCCTAAGCTATGTATCTGTCAGTAAGCAATGTAAACTCTTGATGTAAAATGTAAAAATCATGAGTTACTGACACAGGATCAGAACATATGATCCCTTATAGTTCATTAAATATTTAATTGAACTCAAGGGACTATTGCACCATTATAACCACTTTCCCTCTTGTGATATCTGTTAATGGTCAGGCAGTAGTTAGAAAAACAGGCATAAACTTCTGGCAATACCCAGATATTTTTTCTAGTTGTGGTCTGATCATCCCTCTTGCTATAAGGTACCCTAAATACATGACTTCTGTCATACCAAGTTTACTTTCATTACAGTCAAACCTGCTTGTCTTCTAGATTGTAACACAGTCTGTTCATTAAGTCAGTTTTCCCGGCCTTTGAATGGATAACCTTGTCATCTAGGTATATAGCAGCACATCATGAGTGCGGCTTCAGTATTTTATTTATCCATCAGCCTTTAAAATGGGTATGGGGCTCCATGTAGGCCACATGTTAACTGTGTAGTGCAATAAACCATCAGATGTTACAAAAGCTGTTTTTCTTTGGCAGAGTGGGTTAAGCATGGATGGTGCTACACTGGAGCACATATCTCAGCTATGATCTAATGTTCTCCAATAATTGCCTGGTAAATATATGAAGATTATTTTCTCATTTCTGTTTATACATGCATATTCGTGGTAGTGCACTGGGTTAAGTGAAACATTCTGTCCTTTAGTTGATTCTCACACTGTCTTCCAGTGTTCAACTTTCCCTGCCGATGAGTCTGATTACTGTTTTGTCATTGGTTCGCAGAGGCAGACTTAACCACTGACAGAACAGCAAAAAGGACCAATCCTCACACAGCACTACTTTCAAAACAGAAGCACCACAACTGCAAGGAGCTTTGCATCCACATGCATTTTTCAGTAATAAGAAGTATGACACTCTAATGACAGGCACTATGGATTGACTAAGCCACAGCTGTTTACCAGAAATTAAAAAAGGGAGAAAAATAGTAGACAAAATCAGGAATGTTCTGCAAAAGAAGTCTATAACTCTAGTTATTGTCATTATGTGTAACGTATAATCCAAAATCTTTTATTCAAAGATTCCCAGTTTTAGAAAGGAGTAAAAGCAAGAGAGCAAAATTTTGAGCCAAAATTAGGGACAGTTGAGAGGTATGATTTCTGAACTGGTAAGAACATAAGTTTTCATCAGAGAATGAGCTAATGAATGAATGGATGGATGGATGATGGGGGAGGGGGGGTCAGTAAGCACAAACTATGAACCTTATAACGTACATATAATTGGTAGTGGGGATTAACAATTGCACATCGTAGGGAAAAATCTCTGGGAATATCTTATATTCCTTGCTTTATGCCTCAACTGACTGATGTGCTAACTTAAGAACCAAAACAAGAGCTTCTGTCAGTCGTAGGGTTATAGAGCAGAGGCTGCTGAGGTTTTCTTATAACTCTTAAGTATATAGTTTTGTGCTGCTTATTGCCGATTGATTACTTTACTAAACCTTTTCCCATTCCTCTAGTTTACCAAATGTTCTGATCACAGTTGTCGGGAAAGGCATCTGACTAACTGCTGTCCTAACTTCTTTGATGGAATTAAGGTGGAGGAGGAGAACATACCAAGGCTGAAGAAGAGTAAGCCAGATACATAGTATATGTTGATGGTAGGAAGGTGTAATTACAATCCTTTATTGGCTGCAACAGTGTGTTTTGAATTAATTACCTTAAATATTCATGCATTTCAGTAGTTCTGTCCTTTGTTTATTGTGATCTTGTTTTGTTGCAAGTTCGTGCATGATGGGTTTCACTTGCTTAGGCTCACTAATTATTCAGATGGAATCCTGAGAAACAGAAAAGTTTCTTATGGAGCTTTTGTGCCTTGGCTTCCTCTAAAAATGGGCCAGAACCCAAGATGGAAGACCCATCATGAAAATATAATAGTGGTGTATTTATTTGTAATCCTCATTACTGGCATTTTCTATTTATTTATATATGTATCTTGTAATTGTTTTGTATATTCATTTAAGAACATCCATTTCATTTTTGTTACTTCTGTTGTATAACCATGGAGCTTTCATCTCCAGCCTCCACTGAAAATGGGCTTTTAGCTCAGTCAGATTAGTTCTAGTCAAGAAATAAAAATAATTGAATAAGTGCCTTACTAGTATGATTTTGCAGTGTCCTTTGTAGGAAGCAATATATTTACAGATGTCCTTTTTTTACCATTACATGCCCTACTAGCTGGCTACTGCACTGGCCTACAAGAAATAGAACCAAAAGCCACCACTTGGGTAAGTGGTATCTATCAGTATCTCTTCATCACATCTAGGGTTTCTCTAAGTTCTCTATCAACACATCAGTTTTGGGCATGGAATAGCTATCAAACTTTGGAATTCTGTTCAGTTTCTTGAAGTCATTACATAATTGAATGCATCCATCAGGCTTATGGACTAGCACTGCTGGACTGCTGCAGTCAGTGTGTGTCAATTCCTTCATACCTAGTTTAAATATTTTTAACCAACTTCTTTTACTAACTATTTTTGTAATGTTTCCTTCTAACTTTCATTCCAGGACTTGTCTCTGTATTATTTTCTATTAGTTTAGTTCTCCCAGGCATCTCTGAAAACTCATGTATTCCTGAATAAAAATTCCCTCACCTCTCGCTTCTGACAAGGATTCTTTCTCTGTTTGCACTTCAGGTAGAGATTCCTTGGTGTCTCTCTTGCATTAACTTCAGTTTGTAAAATCTCTGCAGAATTCTCTACTTCTTTCCATATCTTCAGCTATTTAGAATACTACAGTACACTCTCAGTTAACTGGAACTCAAGCAACCAGAAAACAAAAAAAAAATTGAAGAAATACAGTACAGTTTTCATGTGTTGCACTTTCTGCCCCCCCCCCCCCCCAGCAGAAACATACCTTATGGTTTTAGAGTTTTAAAAATGAAGATAGGAATAAATTCCCTCTCTCCCCAACCTAAGATCAAGTCAAATGAAACAAATAGATAGGGTACAGTATTAGTCAGGCCTATTTTTAATATCAGATCTCAAGCAACCAGAAACTACAGTTATCCGGCATCTACCAGTCCCCATGGTTGCCGGTTAACCGAGAGTTTACTGTACTGCTTTGCTTTGTGCAGTATTGTATTCTACAGTTTATGTTATACTGTGAAGAAGCTGCAACTTTTTACACTATCCTGTAGCTGTTCTCACTGTGCTCTTATATATGCTGTACTGTACTATATCATACTGTGCTGCATTTCTTTGGATTATTTACATTGTTTCACTGTCCCTTTATAAAACAAGTAGCTGCCCTCTTAATTAGTCCAAGGGTCACCAAATCCAATAATATCGCACAGTGTATGCCTGCTGGTACCTTTAGATTGGGTCTATAGACTATTTGTGTCTCATCTGCTTCTAGCCTCCTAGCACTAGACACCCTGATGCAGTGTATTGATGGCCATAAGTTCACTGACAGCTATTTGCTGTTACCACAGATTATGTCCACGTGAGAGATACAAATACATATTACAGTTAGAGGCAAACCTTTCACTCAGTCAGGATGTCTGTACCTTGTATGTGTCTTTCACTCAGTCAAATTGAACACTCATCAGTGAACGGAATGGCACTGAAATGCTATTCATTGTCCTGTTTATTG
Source organism: Protopterus annectens (assembly GCF_019279795.1). Taxonomy (NCBI): domain Eukaryota; kingdom Metazoa; phylum Chordata; order Ceratodontiformes; family Protopteridae; genus Protopterus; species Protopterus annectens. The sequence goes on from NC_056750.1 coordinate 586,697,863, forward strand.
AACTTGAAAGATATCAGATGAACAGAACACTGTATGCATTAGGCAATGTAAGTATGCATTTCAGATACTAATACTGAAACTTTCACTTGTACTGAAGCTTTTGGCATTAGGGGATGGGAGTGTTTACATGAGCATATGCAAGTTAGAGTAACAACTAAGTAAGGTGTTTGTGTGTGTGTGTGCGCGTGTGTGCATGCATGCGTGCGTGTGTGCGTGTGTGTGTGTGTGTGTGTGTGTGTGTGTGTCTGAATGTCTTGTGTAGTGGTAGTGTTACAGAAAGGACCTTTCTAAGAAAGGTAAAGAATTAGGGTTAGGAGCAGAGACAAGTTCAGGTACCTTCCCAACTTGATGTTTTCAGTTGCGATCTTCTGGTTTTGAAACTTTTTAACATAGACCCCAGGGGAATACGATCACAGCAAGAACAGACAGTTTAAGGCAAGAACGCAATAATATGCACAATTGCAATGTGTGAGAAAGTGCAAATTAAAACACTGCATGCTTTTAAAAAATACTTACTAGGAAGATTATTGTTTTAATTTTCTGTGGTTCTGTTATCAGGAACAAGGACATGTACAAATTAAAACCTGTTTTAAATTTCTGTGGTTCCTCTCATCAGGAACATGGACATCAGTTTCCTGACCATTGTTAAGTTAATGAATGAACTCTTATGTACACAACCAAGATCTGTTTATAAATTTGCCCTTTGACTTACAGACTTTCTTTGAATATAGGTATTTCTCAGTGTTTGGAAATGTCTAAACCTGCATTTTGCCTCAAGGGAATTACAGAGCAGAAAAATCAATTCTGATGTTCCTGACTGTGCAGAAATGCAATCACATGCAATAGTACATTACTTTATTACATTACTGTATCCTAAAGAAATGATGTTTGAGAAGACGAACATTGTAAGCTAGAAATTGCACCATTTTTCTCTCAGCCTGCTAGTGACTGGGATTATGTTAACATAAACAATAGCAAAACTGGTTACTGGTTAAATGCTGTCTGTTTCTTATTGATGTGGGTACTAAAGCTTCAAATGTGTTTGTTTCAAATATATGGGTATTTGAATCCTTTCAGCTTTTAAGATTTCCAGGTCCTTGCTCTACTGCTTTATATTTTCTTGGCCACACTTCAGCTAATTTTTTAAATTTGTTATTCTTACCAAAGTTACCAAAGCTGAATCATGTTATTTAAAAATCTAAGATTCCTGCAAAAATAGGCTAAAATCTAACAGCTTCTATGGCTTTTCTTTAGAAACTAGAGGAAAGAAAATGTTTTACATCAGATCATAACTGGACTTGGTTGCATATTTTTTATTATACCATGACCCCCCCAAAATGTGCACACTGATTGGCCAGTGTGCACATTGTAAATCGAGTTATACTAATGGAAAAAGGTCCGGTCGCCAGGACTTTTTTCCATTAGTATAACTCATTTTTAAACATTGTCGCTATGTTAAATGGGTTTAACATAGCGAGACAGTTTAAAATAAGCAACGGAGATCTCCGCTGCTTATTTTAGCTGTCTCGCCATGCTAAACCCATTTAACATAGCGAGACAGGTTTTAAAGCAACGGAGAAAGCAAGATCTCCGTTGCTTTTTCGCTATGTTAAATGGGTTTAACATAGCGAGACAGTTTTAAAAAAAGCAACGAACTTCTCCGTTGCTCATTTTAAAACTGTCTCGCCATGTTAAACCCATTTAACATAGCTTAAAATAGTAAAAAGCAACGGAGATCTTGCTTTCTCCGTTGCTTTTGCCCACAGCTCTGATGTACTGCCAGACATCTGCGGAAGGGCAGTAAACAGGCATTATACTATGTCATTATTTAAGAAAAGTAATAGTTTCTTTTCTTAAATAATGTCATGGTATAATAGCAATAACCCACTTCTGGGTGTGGGTAATGCTGTATTTACCCATGGTTGGCTTTGTTTGGTCCCTCAGGCTTCGCCCTCGGGACCAAACCACGCCAACCGTGGGTAAAAACAGCATTACCCACACCCAGGCATGGGTTATTGCTATATTATGATTGCATTACTTTGTAAAACATATCATTGTTAGCTTCCTGATAGTGTAAGACTACAACTGTTGTCTTTCTCATTATACTTGTCAGAAATTTCATTGCTGAACTAGAACAATAATAAAACTAGTTTATTTAACAAGAATAACAGGTAATTGTGTGATGTAATTATTTTTCAGACACCTAAAGTGGGTATTGCAAGTAACAAAAATGAAAATCTGAGGGTATAAAAAACAGCCCAAGATTTATTTTGGCTGTTTTTTAACAAACTGGAAAATATTAAGGTACAACCAAATACCCTAATACTGGGCGACTTCAACTACCCTGCCATTAACTGGGAAAACTACTCATGTACCAACACATTTGCTCAACGATTTTTGGAATTCATAAATTCCAACGCCTTGGATCAACTTATCCACACCCCCACCAGGGGCACCAATATCCTAGACCTGGTCATTACTAACATGGGCGACCGATGCTCCACACCAGAGGTCAGCTCCTCTTTGGTCAGATCCAACCATAAGCTAATCACCCTAGACATCCACATCCCGTCCCCACCCCCATTAAGGTAACCACCGTAAAAAAATTCTCCAAAGCCAACTTCATGGATGGAAAGTAGCAGTACGACTGCTGAATCTTACACCGATGCACTGTATGAGCACATATATGAGTGCATGAACAGTGCCATCCCAGAAAGAACCAAGATGCTCTCCCTCAAAAAAGGAAGCCAATCTGGTGGTCCCCTGCCATAAAGAAACTCTACAACAAAAGGGAGAAACCGTTGCAAAAATGAGTAAAGTCCCAAGATTGGAAAAACTCTCTTGTCAGCCTCAGTAAGAAGCTGAGATCCCTCATAAAATCCTCCAAAGCTAGTTACGAAAACAAAATTGCCAGAGATTCTAAAGACAACCACGAGGCATTCTATAGTTATTTCAAGAATCTCAATGGCAACACTCAGATCTGCTCTGAGTTTCAGAACAATGGCATTAAATATACAGAACCAACTGATATTGCCAACATCCTGGCAGATAGGTTCAGTACTAACTTCACCCCCCTCTCACCCCCTAAAGGGCCCATCTCAATACCAGAAGAATACCAAGTCCCGGTAATCATGGCCACACAGGTAAAAAGCATCCATAGGACCAGACAACATCCCGGGCTGTGTTCTGCACAAACTGCAAAATAAAATGGTGCCCCACCTAAGTACCATGTTCATTCATAGCCTCATTTCAGGCTTTGTGCCTACTGAATGGCACACAGCTATGGTTATCCCGCTCCACAAGGGGGGGGGGGGTTCCACTCCTTTAGTCTGACGAGCTTGATCTGCAAGGCCATGGAACGTATCATCATGGAACTTATAAACAAAGACATAGGTAACCTTCAAACTCTGGACCACACCCAGTTTGGGTTCGTGAAAAGCAGATCATGCCTCCTAAACCTGACTGACTTCTTTGAAGCAGTTACTTGAGCTGTGGACGAGGGTAAGGTGGTCCACACAGCCTATCTAGACCTCGCCAAGGCATCCAACACCATCCCCCACTCTGGAATCATAGATTAACTCACTAAACTGGGCATAAATCCCTATGTCACACGATGGGCTGCCAACTGGCTCACTGACAGAACCCACACCGTGAAAGTAGCCAACTCCAAATCTGACTCCAGTCCAGTGACAAGTGGAGTACCACAGGGTTCAGTCCTGGGTCCACTCCTGTTTGGCATCTGCTTCTCTGATGTTCAGGCCAACACAGAGGGTCTATGGCTAACAAAGTTCGCAGACGACTGCAAACTAGGAGCCATTATTGTATCCCTAAATGATGTGGACATTCTACAAAAGGGCCTCACTGAGACAAATGCCTGGTGTCAAAGCCATGGCCTAAAGCTCAACACCAAAAAATGCATAGTCATCCCCTTTGGGAAAAACCCTGTGCCCATGAACTACCACATAGGCAATAGTCCACTTAACACCGAAAGTGTGATAAGAGACCTAGGGGCACAGCTGGACAGTAGTCTCTCCTTTGATAACCACATTGCCACAGGAGTCAGGAAATCCTTCTGAGTGGCACACCTTATCTCAAAAGGTTTCTCATCCAGAAAAAAAGGAGGTCATTGTTCCTCTACTCATCCCTCATTAGACCTATTATAGAGTACAATGCCCCATTTGGTATGTACCTCAGAAGACATTTACAACAACTGGAAAGGCTGCAGAAATACCTCACAAAGAGGCTCACCAGCCTCAAACAGATGCCCTATACAGAACATCTTAATAAACTCCAGCTCTACTCTGTCACATATCGCCTACTCAGAGGCAATCACTGCCTAACATACAAAGCCATGTCAAACCCAGAGCTGTTGGACATGCTACACTTAAAGGAAATCCCAATCCCTTCAAGCCGCAATCTCCAGGGACCTAAACATTGTCACCACAATAAACAAAACATGCTGGAGGGATAGGTTCTCTTCCAGAGACTCCTAATACTATGGAACAGACTGCCCATTCATGTCAAGCAGAGCACCTTATTAGCCCTCTTTAAGAAAAATCTTGACGATAGGATGGGCAATAGGAAATTCACCCTGGGGATCACTTCTGTGGCTCTTCTCAACAGGTGTACAGGAAAATAATTTTTTGGGTGGCGAAAGCCAGGGAATCTTTATGGCTAGGTTTATATAGGCCCTAGGGCCAATAGCCTAGTACCTACCAATGAACTTATGAACCTAAGAAGGTGATAGCCTACTGGTTTGTCCTTTGAGTATTTTTAACATTCTGCCTCTCCATTCTTCCCCCTTGCCCAATCCATGCCCTCTGAAGGAATCCAAATTCCATTTCTACCACACATGCTATTAATCAATCTGTTGGTCCAGTGCTGAGTTGGTAAAGCACTTTCACACATTCCAGAAATTGATGTTCCACATAATCTTTTTGTCATTTTGTCCTCTCAGCTGTCCAGCATCAACCCCCGAAAGCTGACCTTAAGTTCATTCATTCCCTCATACCTGCGTGTCCTCCCCACATATACAAGGATGAGAACTGTCCAGAGGGGCCAACATCCAGGCATCCATATCAATTATCTGTGCCCCTTCTCCCATCATATACTGGATGAAGCCTGTAGAGGCATTTCTATAATCACTGTTCCCACCCCTAAGTGCCTGATGTAAGCAACACATCACTAATGCCCTCCTCTGTTGTATGTGAGACAAATCCCATGAGAGCTTGTATCACCAAATGGGGATACCAAACCCACTTCACCCCCCGATCCTACAGCCACTGTGCAAGCTTCCACATAAACTGGAGCAGACACAAACCAAAAAAGCATCCCTCTTCCTCCCCCAGAGGGGCTGAGCTAGTAACTGCCACTCAGCAAGCTCTTCCAGAACCTCAGCTGCTACTCAGACTTGGGTCACTGGGATCTTAGTCAAGGCTCCATCCCTTTAAGACACAGAGGCAAGCAGTAATGTATAATGGACTTTACTCATGGAATCATGATTCATGGTTATCCCCCCATGTGTCTACTAGCCAATCAATGATTTCAAGTCCCTCTCCTTGTTTCTGCTTTAATGCATTTTTACATTGTTTTATGTGTGCTTTTTGAGATTTTAAATTAAGTATCAAAATAAAAAAGAAAGACAACAAAGCACAACATTATTACTGCTTCTAGTGCCACACAGTCCCAAATGGTAGAGCAAGTCTAATTGTTTCTTGGCGTTTAGGGTTATTTCTGCTAGTTACTGCTAAATTGTTAATACATCCACACGTCTACCTTCTCAAGAAGGACAGGAACTCCCAAGTAGATGACAATGATTTAATGCTGTCTTCCACAAAGCACAAATAACTGATCTTCTCAAAACAAATGCTATCTCTCTTTCATAATACTAGAAAAGCTAGCAGGTTATGTTATTTTCCATGCGGTCTATTATTTTTACTTCCAGGCATCCTGAAAGGTGGTACAGAAAGACTTGTCTCATGTTTTAAGAGCGTTGTGCAAAAGCAAAGTACAACTGCTACAAATAGATATGAACATTTTCAAGTTAGTCAGTTGCTTAAAGAAGTTATATGCATATATATTCTGTTGATGTGCAAGAGTTCTGCAAATGTGATTTTATAGCTCTGAAAACAGATAATCTGGAAACCCATTTTTTAAAGTGCAAATTACAAGTGACTAGATTGGAAAGCAGTTCTCTTTACCTCAGATACAAAGATATCTGTCTATACCCTGCGACCCGCTCCAATATAATTGCACTTTATTGTGAATAGCACACTTGTGTCAGTGGTATAGGGAACTGGAGAGACCTTTTACTTTAGGATAGCTCACTTCAGCTTTGCAGTTCTCTAAAAATCAAATTTGCAGTTAATTTATTTCCTGAAAATTGATGATACTAAGACTATTTCAGACAAAAATAACTGTTAGGCTCCTATGCATTGTTACTGACATGCCTATGATAAATCACCAGCTATTTCCTAATTTTACCTCACAAATAAATTCTGCCCATAACTGTTATGTTACTATCATAATGCAACACTCTTCATTGGTAGAGCATGAGTATTTTATATGCAGATTGGGGCATACTCCAGATCCCTGACCTCTGGGGTAAAAAATTTGCCTTTCCTTTAATGTCTGCCTTTGCCATCTGTTTCTCAGCTTCGATGGGTGTTGTTGTCCTGTCCCAGCCTTTCCAGGGACTTCACCTTATAGCACTGGAATCTGCTTGGTCATAAGTGGTTCGTGTGCAATGCCTTGATATCATGAGCTCATTATGAAAGTGCAGTATGTCATTTCTATAGATGGCATGGCCAGAGGTAACAGTTGCTTGAGGGCCAGTGGTTACTAAGAAATCATCAGTAAAGGATCAAAATCAAACTGATTTAAAAAAAAAAAAACTAAATCCTATGGGAAAGGAACCCACCTAAGCTGGATGTATAAAATTCATTGCCAGCTCGCTGTAATAACCTTTAAAATTAATTCTGCCAAGATATCTGTCAATTAGAGTGACATTAGACTGTTCATTATTTATTCACTACACTGAACATCAACTAAGTATGTCCTTTTTTAATGGCCAGGAGAGGTGTGTATCCAGCTTATTTACATAAATAACATGCCTCATTTGCTAAAATAATTTTGTTGACCTGCAAGCTAACTTCTGCAAGTCTATGCAAGTAATAACATTTATTATTACTACTGACATTTGAAGAGTATGCTGATGTTATTACTTGTAGTACGTACTACTGGTTACATTCTAAACGTCAGGGCTTTTGTTTGCTGTCCCACTGTTCTCTTTCCTTTAAGTCTAGATAATGACAGACAGATGCACTTTAGATGTGCATCACACACAAAACTCATACTTTATAGAATGTTACCTCTTAATACTATACACAAAAGCTGCTGTCACATACATGCAACCCTTGGATCTAAAGATATAGAAATACCAGCACATTTAAGTTATCTGCAGTGCTATTATAAACAGTAACTAAAATGAATGTATTCATACTGAGAATACATCCATATGTGGATTTAGACTTCTAATTATATTTTTCCACCAGACACTCCTGAATTCTTACAGGATTTAATGTAACAAATAACCCTTGGTTATTCTTAGAAAACCATGCACTTAACCTAAATTGATTTCTTCTCATAAAACAAATTCCAGTTTATCAGTAGAATAACATACTATTAGACTTTATGCTACTCCGATAGCTTTGTAGCTTAGCTACCTTGCATTAAAGAGCCATTTGGCGTATCTCTTTATGACTCCACACTGTTTTATGAGCTACCTTTTAACAGGACCCAGCATCTAAATGCAGAATGTACATATTGGCATTTTTATCTTTGTACTTTCATCTCAGTCTCCATAGTTAAATACAATAAAGATTTTTCCTGACATTTGTTCCTTTCGTGGTTGACAGTACAATCCCTTTGGGTCAGAGTAATGCATTTATCTAGCTATATACATAATATTAATTATTCATATCCTAAAACAGTTTACTGAATGACTGCTGGTTTTGTCTGAAATGGGAAATGAGAGATATTGTAGTAATGGTCATTTTACTACAAATAAAGTGTGTGTGTGTGTGTGTGTGTATTTATATATGAGTGTGCTGTTTGTTTTTTGCTGACAGTGTTCTTGGTCGGGGAGTTGCAGCCACAATAACAAATTCAGTAATCCCTTTAATACTACAAGTATATCATTTTGCATTCTTTGCCGGAGTGGACACAATTTTATACAGGTCCTGTGTAAATAGGTTCATAGGTTCATAGGTTGGTACTAGGCTATTGGCCCTAGGGCCTATACAAGCCTAGCCATAACAATTCCCTGGATATTTCTTCCCACAATATTTATTTCTCTGGACCCCTGTCTAGCAGGGCGATTGACATGATCCCTGGGGTGAATTTCCTATCTCCCATCCAGTCATCAAGGTTCCTTTTGAAGAGGGTCAATGAGGCGCTCTGCTTGATATGTATGGGCAGTCTATTCCAGAGTATGGGGAGTCTCTGGGTTAGGAACCTATCCCTCCAGCATGTTTTGTTTATTGTGATGACAAGGTTTAGATCCCTGGAGCGTGTGGCTCTGAGGGATTGGGATTTCTTTAAGTGGTGCATGTCTAACAGCTCAGGGTTTGACATGGCCTTGTATGTTAAGCAGAGATAGTCTCTGAGTAGACGATATGCCACAGAGTTTTTTTAGACGGTCAGCATATGGCATCTGCTTTAGGCCTATGATTCTTTTAGTGAGGTATTTCTGTGGCCTTTCCAGCTGTTGCAGATGTCTTGTGAGGTACATACCAAACGGGGCATTATACTCTATAATGGGTCTAATGAGGGATGAGTACAGTGAGACAATGACCTCCTTTTTTCTGGATGAAAAGCCCTTAGTGATGAGGTGTGACACATAGAAGGATTTCCTGACTGTTGTGACCATGTGGTTATCGAAAGTGAGACCACTGTCCACCTGTGTCCCTAAGTCTCTCATCACAATTTCGATGTTTAGTGTACTGCCACCTATGTGGTAATTCATGGGTACATGTTTTTTTCCAAAGGGGATAACTATACATTTCTTGGCATTAAGCTTGAGCCCATGGCTCTGGCACCAGGCATCTGTTTCTGTAAGGCCCTTTTGTAGAATATTCACATAATTTGGGGATTCAATAATGGCTCCCAGTTTGCAATCATCTGTGAACTTTGTTAGCCAGAGTCCCTTAGTGTTTGCCTGTACTTCAGAGAAGTAGATGGCAAACAAGAGCGGTCCCAGGACTGAACGCTGAGGTACTCCACTTGTCACTTGTCAGGAGCTGGATTTGGAGTCGGCTACTTTTACAGTCTGGGTTCTGTCAGTAAGCCAGTTGGCAACCCATCGAGTGATGTAGGGATTTATGCCCAGCTTAGTAAGTTTATCTATGATTCCAGTGTGAGGGATGGTGCTGAAGGCCTTGGCAAGGTCCAGATAGGCTGTGTGGACCACCTTACCCTTGTCCACAGTTCTGGAGACTGATTTGAAGAAGTCAATCAGATTCAGGAGACAAGATCGGCCCTTCACAAACCCAAATTGGGTGGGGTCCAGTGTTTGAAGGTTGCCAATGTCTTTGTTTATAAGTTCCATGATGATGCGTTCCATGCCCTTGCAGATCAGGCTTGTCAGACTGATGGGACGGTAGTTCTCAGGATCCAAGGTGAATCCCCCTTGTGGAGTGGGATAACTGTAGCTGTGAGCCACTCAGTGGGCATGAAGCCTGAAGCGAGGCTATGATTAAACATGACACTTAGGTGAGGTGCCAGTTCATTTTGTAGTTCACGTAGTACACAGCCTGGGATGCCATCTGGTCCCATGGACGCTGTATTCTTAGCTTTGGAGAGTGCGGTTTCTACCTGTGTGGCCATGATTACTGGAATTTGGCAATCTTTTGGTATTGAGATGGGCCCTTTAGGGGGTGAGATGGGGGTGAAGTTGGCACTAAATCGATCTGCCAGGATATTGGCAATATCCTTGGGATCAGTTTATTTAATGTCATTCTGTTGTAGCTAAGAGCAGATCTGAGCATTGCCATTTAGATTCTTGACATAACTATAGAATGGCTTGTGGTTGTCTTTGGAATCTTTGACAATTTTATTTTCGTAACTAGCTTTTGAGGATTTTATGAGGGATCTCAGCTTCTTACTGAGGCTAATGAGGGAGTTTTTTGCATTCTGGCATTTTCCTCTTTTCTGCAACAGTTTCTTCCTTCTGTTGTATAGTTTGTTTATAGCAGGGGACCACCAGATTGGCTTCCTTTTTTTTGAGAACAGTATCTTGGTTCTATTTGGGATGGCACGATTCATGCACAAGTAGATGTGCTTGTACAGTGCCTTAGTGTAGGATTCTGCAGTCGAACTTTCAGATCCCATCTGCATGGGTGTCGTGAAGTTTGTCACTTCTGACTTCAGTAGCATGAAGTTGGCTTTGGAGAGGTTTTTTAAGGAGGTTTCCTTACTGGGGGGTGGGATGTGGATGTGAAGGGTGATTTTCTTATGGTCAGACCTGATCAATGAGGGGGTGACCACTGGTGTGGAGCATCTATCTCCCATGTTGGTAATGACCAGGTCTAGGATATTCGAGTCCCTGGTGGGACAATGGATTAGTTGATCCAGGGCATTGGAATTTATGAATTCCAAGAACCGTTGGGAAAAGGTGTTGTTACCCGAGTAGTTTTCCCAGTTAATGTAAAATCATCCAGTATTAGGGTGTTTGGTTGTATCGTAATATTTTCCAGTATGTTTAGAAAGGTGTAGTGAGAATCTTGGGGCATGGTGGGGGATCTGTAGCAAGCTACAATTTGGATTACAGTCTTATCTAGTGTTAGTTGCACCTGGAGAATTTCAGATGTATTGTGTTGGGCAACTAGCCTAGAGATGTGAATATCCTTGGTGAATAATGACACTCCTCCACCTTTAGTGTTTCGGTCTTGGTTTTGTGGCCAAAAGTGTGGTAAAAGTTGTAGCCTGGTATTGCAGGGGTGCTCTCTGCAGCCTTGAACCAGGTCTCAATTACTGCACAGATATCGATGTTTTCCATTTTTAGGAGTGCCTCGAGAGAGTGCATTTTGAGGTTTAGACTTCTAGCATTGAGTAGCATTACCTTCAGATTTTGCATGCTTGTATCTGTTATGGAGGTGGTTTTGTCCTTTGAACCTTGCCTAAAAAAGGCACTATAGGGGTGGCAAGAGCTTTAGCCAGTAACCTGAATCCCAGGGGTGACAGGTGCAGACCATCTCTGGCAAGCATTGTGATTTGTCGATCATGTCTTCCCAGGTAGACAGATACTGGATCCCCTTTGAATGACACCAGAAGCTTAGCCAATTGTTGAAGTCAATCATTTTGTCCTTAAATGTGGATGGCCATAAGCTGATATGGTGAAGTCAGAGGATCACTGGGAAGATGACATGCCTTGCACAGGAACAGGATGGAGTGGAAAGAGGCAGAGTGGACAACAAACAACATTCATGACTGCCTGAAGGTCAGCCCAATTAGGATGGCTCCTACCCTGTACTGAAGATGGTCTCTGTTATCTAAAAAGTGAATGTACTAAAAATCTTAGTAGGAGGAGATTATATTCAGCAGGCAGAAAAGCAAAAAGCAAATAATTACCTGTAACTTCACATGCTTAAAACAAGAATACATTGAAAGAAAACATACCATATGTTCTAAATTGAGAAAGAAGAAATGAATTAGAAAAAGATGAGGCCCAGAAGAAAGTGGAACAGATCATAGCTTGGCTGGTGAGACCTCTAAGTGACAGTTTGCTTCAGATGCAGCAGCAGCAGGTCCCATGAACTGATAATTTAGATTGCCAAACCCAGCCTTTTGGGCCTCTGCAATTCATTTTAGCCCATTGTACCTGAACCCACAGCAGTGTATAATGCAAATCACCACACCTACAGGTTGGGATGTACTCTTCTGTCATTCCATGCCTGGCCTTGCCTTTCTAAGCAACGTCATAACCATTGCTTCTGCAACATCCTTCTAGAAAGCACAGCTTGATTACTTAAGCTTCCTTCTCTAAGGACCATAATCCCAAATGACTTTCAAAAATCCCATCAACATTTGGGCATTTTTGACATCTACCTATCACTTACCTTCCTCTCCCATCCTTCCAATTAAAAATTAAAATCTCTAATTAATCAACTACTTCATTTTTACCTCCACTATAAAGAACATACTTGGAAACTGTACTGTTAACCTCTTAAGGCCATTTAGACATCAAACTTATGACATACTTAAGAATTCTAAAAGTCCCACCAACACAAATTTCAAAACTTACAACCATTCCCTTATGGATATTTTTTTATAATTAACTCCTGCAAGAGTATTTTAGCCAAAAACATCCTTTCCTCCTCCCTTGATGACTATTCACTAAAATTATTACATCTCCTATTCCATTCACAAACCTCACCACCTTCAGACTTGAATAAGACCAAAAAATAACGGATCCCCATCAGATGATAGAAACTTCATTTGGCTGACTCCCATTTGACTGAGGCCATTAGACTGAAATTTTAAAATACTGAAAAATCACTTGACTGAAACCCATAATACTGACATCTTACAATGCTAAATTTCAACATACTGAATTGTAAAATGGACGATATAAAACCAGAATAAGTGGGGGACTACATCCCCCCACACCCCCCTAACTATATATACTAACTCTAGGATCGCACTACAGTTGGGAAAAGCCCTTTTATATCGTCCAGTTTACAATTTAGTATGTTGAAATTTAGCATTGTAAAGTTTCAGAATTAAGGGTTTCAATCAAGTGATTTTTCAGTATTTTGAAATTTCAGTCTTATGGTCTCAGTCAAATGAGTTTTAGTCAAATTAAATTTCTGTCATCTGATAGGGATCCAAAATAACAACCCTTAAGACAGAACTATTGCACAAAACGTAGTCCCCTATTCATAGCTCTATTAACTGCTCTGAAGTTGCAGAATATATAACTTCAATACATTTGATTTTACATGATAAAACACTTATCTTTCATCTCTCCACTGTATAAATAGAAACCCAAACTCTGTAACTAAAAACATTAATCAAAATGAGTGGTTTATTCTGGCAACAATGGAAATGATCACCTGAAAACAGGGATAAATTCACAAACCCAAAAAGATATACCATCCCCTTGTCCCCTCTCCCCCTTAATGCTTATTAGCATTTTACTACTATTCCCATATTTTCTTCCTGGCTATACTATACCGACCTCTCACATCTCTTACTTCACTACCTTCTCTTACAACTCTTCAGGCTCTGCTTCTGCTACTTCATTGCCTATGGAACTACAAACTCTTGTATTTTAGGTTTTCTATACTCTTAGAACTTGCTTTTTGTTGTTATAACCTTATTGTTTGGAACTTTTACATCTGTTCCTAATGCCTACCCTAATGTCTTAAATCATACTCTACAAAATGTTACATTTCTTATCTTTCTGCCTTGAAATTGTAATTTGTGTGTTTTTTGTATGTGGAGCTTTTCTCCCCAGGCCTCTGCTGAAAATGGGCAATAGCTCAGCTTCTGGTTAAGAAATGTCAAATAAATAGAAAATAAATAATAAATATAAAGCTAGGTATCTGTGGTCCCAAAAACCTTACTAAAGAGAAGCTCAAGATGCTTATGGAAGTTTACCAGCTATATTGCAGACCGTGGCAAATGCAATAACAAAGTAGAAGAAGGCATCATTAAGTGTTTTATAGGTACTGTTCAACTAAAAGACTTCCTAAATTAAATCTTTTAGAAACCAACCACTCCTTCCTAACCTATCAACAACTACACATCGTGTGCAGAACCACCATTGTTTACTGCACAATCTATTTTTCAGAAAACATATAATATAGCAAATGGCACCACTGTGAAAGCCTAGCAGGTGGTAATGAGGGGTGCAGTTAGTTCCTCAAAACATACCCAGTCCAAAAGATATCTGGGAATTTAAGCAAGGAAAATACTGGGGTATTATGGTTTAATGGGGTATTCTCAGTAGAAGCACATTGGGAGGCAGTTACCTACTTAAGAGAAAATGGTAGGTCCAGAAATCAAGAAGAACACTTAAGGTTGGCTCCAGAAACTCAACAGAGAACAAGAGATATACACAAATCACTGGGGAACCTGCACACTGAGAGGTTAAGGAGTTTGGAAGCCACTTGTTCTGTTGGAGTTGTAAATTAGAGAGGAGCATTTGGCTCATCCGAGGAACTATTGGTTAAGAAGTGTTGTTCCTGAAGTTTTTTCCTGTACTTCCCCTTTGCTGTCAGAAGAGGTAGCAATTCTGTACAAGCCAGTTTTTAAAAGACTTGTTTATTCATTAGTACTTGTCTTTGGTTGCAAGAAATAACTGTTTTGCACAAGCCTACATTAAGAAATTTGTCTTCATTTAGCAATGTTTTTTTCAAAAGAATTGTTTCTATGGGTCTACTGCAGTATTTCTATATTTTACAGTATGCTGGCTGCCTACAACTAAACTGACAGACACAAGATATATTCTGCTTGCATTTTAGAGGTCTGTTTTGCCACTATTCATTAAGTTATATTCTGCCAGAACCTCTACTCTTCTAAGCATATAGAAGAATTAATACCAGAGATTTTATTTTCTGACGTTGAAACATCTGCTGTTTATCTTGATAAAACTGTTGAAAAGAAGGAGAAATGCTACTTCCTTTTATTTTTCTTGTAACCACTTGGTATTATGAGGCCTGAGAGAGAGAAAGAAAAAGGAATGTGACCTACTTCACTTTACTGAAAATCCTTGTGATGCCACTGCACTGGCCCATTAATCAAGGAGCCTCAATCCTCACCACTGGCAACAGAGAGGGATGTACACAATGGGAGGATGACAAGTACAGACACAGTAAAGTACAATTTCCCTTAAGAGCACACATAGATCACAGTCAGTCTGGATCTGGTTTCTCCCTCTTTCTCCAGATCCCCAATAAGACTCCCCACTGGCACAGTTATAGGGTTAGGATCTCAGTCGAGTGGCCAAGCTAAGACTTCCAGCACCCTCTCTGTCCAACCAGTGCTTTGTGTCCCTGCTGAAGTAACTGACACACACACACACTTTGTGATTTGATTGATATACAGACAAACACACACGCACACATACACACAGATACACACACCTGGGAAAGACTGGCACGGGTTTACTAGCTATGCCCCCCTCTGCCCAGACTGTAAGGTAGTACCAGCTGCCACCAGCCACCCTTACTTATCAACTACTATAAGGCCCTTACAAAGGGTTTCAATCCTATTGTGTAATGTTACTATAAATCCAAATGGTAGTCTGACCAAACAAGGCTTTTTAGGAGTGGCCTGTACGGTGTCACCAAATACATATGCAAGTACACTAAGAGCTTAAATATGTCTCACAAATATCAGCCACAAAGATAGGTTTAAATATATTTAATAATAAATAATAAAAGAACAAGACAATACTCAGGAAACAAACACTGTTAGTTCAAAGTTAAAAATCACAGGAAATATCTTAAAACAACACTGCAGGACAGTCCCATATAAACACAAAAAACATCCCTGTATACAGATTCCCCCTTCCCTCAGGCCCTGTATTGTAGGGTCTGGGAGCTGAGCCTGTCGGAACTCTCTCTTAGTAACCCTTCCCAACTCCCCTTCCACAGGAAGTCTGGCATCGTCTGACAGTGGTGCCTCACTGTCAGCCTGAATACTACTACTCATCTCTGCCCTTGCAGTCACTCTATCCAAGGGAACATCAGTACCCACAAACAGCCATGGCTCACCTTCAGTCTCACTGCTACAGGGTAGCTCCCTGCCTGAAGTAACCACCCCAGCAGTCTTAGCTGCAAGTGTGAGGTCTGTCTGAATCTCCCCCAGTCTATCCGACCCACATCCTTGTCTCCAAGCCTGACTGCATGTAACTGTGCACACAAGGTACTGCATTATCAAAATCATTCTCTATCAGGACATCTGCAAGGATATCTTCAGACACACTTACTTTCCACCCCTCCCAGTCAAGGTGAACCCTAGATAAAGGTATTTGGAATGGGGTCCCTCCTAAAGCTCTGAGTGGAGTAGACTGCCCAAGCAAGTAGTGCTCCTTTGTAACCATTGCAGGCTTCACAATGTTTAAGTCAGAGGCTGTGTCTGTCTTAGAAATGGCTTCTTTCCCATTCACTAAGATAGGATATAACCTCTTGTGGTAGTTTGGTACCCTTGTTGTCTTGAGACAACTTACTGCTAGGATTTTGTCATTCCCACTTACTGGCTCTCCCACCTTTTGTTCCCCACCTTGCCTCCGTGGACATCTATATGCTACATGACCCCACTGGTTGCATTTAAAACATTTAACCCTTTGTCCTAGAAGTGTACCTGGATTAGGGGCTTCCCCTGCTACTGGCGGACTCTGTTGGGGGAGTCTGGGCTGCCATGGGTTCTCTTAGATCCATGAGCAGCACTGGTTATCCCTTTCCTGTGCAGTGATGCCCTGCTTGCTAGATATAGGTCTCCATTCTTCCCCAACTCATCTGCAGTAGTGCATTGTCCATCAGCTAACCAGATTCTCATGTCCTCAGGCAAAGTGCTAAGGGCTTGCTCCCTCACCAAAACATCTGCCAGCCCTTCAAAAAGTGGTGATTTGACATCCACTCACCCACCTATGAAAATAAGTGCTTAGTTCAGCAATATATTCACACACACTTTCATCTACCTTGCATCTATGCACACAAAACATTTTCCTATAAGCTACAGGGTTAACTTAAAACATTCTAGCAAACCGTTCTTTACAGTATTATAAGTTAACCAATCAGTATTGTAGTGGTGCCAGAAGCTGTTGAAGATGGGGGGGGGGGGGGGCACTTAGTGATCTAAAAAGGGCAATTTTTTATAACCATTTACTACCACAACATAGGTTCACATGGAGGACATTTTAAGCTTAGCCAATTCCCTTTTGGTGCTTGAATTAACATTTTCTGATTGGTCTTACCTATCCCATGGCTGATAATTGTATATTAGCCCTATTGAGAATAACTGTGATCATACCTTAGATAATTTGAGGAGGCCCATGTAAGGGATGCAGCATTTAGAAACTGCCTCTATCCATTAGTGGCATGAGGGGCAATCCTGGAGTACATTTTCTGTTACCCATCTTTAGATCCAAGTTGCATTTGAATATGGACAGATGAGCTTTGTTTTATTTTTATGGATAGACTGTTCTGGAACAGTGGTAGCCTCTCTGATATATATCAATCTCTCCACTACATTCAGTTTAAATACCTGGACTGAGTATTTCTGATGCCATTTGACTTGCTGATGTTCAGTAGGTCCATCTGTATTAGGTCAGAGGATGCCTTGTATGCCAGACATGTCACCTCTAAGCACTCTGTAGGATATTGAGTATAGAAATAAATCTTTTAGGTGGTTCATGCAAGACCTATTGCTTTGGACATGTATCCTTTTAGTAAGGTATCTATGAAGGTATTCCAATTGTTGCATGGGGCTGGACAGATACATGACAAAGTGGGCATTATACAAAATGATTGACCTAATGAGTGCTTTGTAAAGGGAGGCAACATCTTTAGAGCTAGTCACAATCAATTTGTTTATCAGATGTGCAATACAGAAAGGTGTTCTTATAATTCTGGGCACATGTTGGTAAAAAGTTAGGTCACTGTACACACAAGTTCCCAAATGCCAAACAACTGGGTCAGTTCTCAGAGGGCATTGTCATGATTTTGACACCAGTTATTATTTGGAACAAACCTTCCTGCATAATGGTTAAGTCATTTAGGGATCCAATAACTGCTCCTAGCTTGCAGTCATCTCAAATTTAGCCAGACAAAGCCTTTTGATATTTCCTTTTACTTTTGAGATGTATATGCCAAACAAAAAAGTCTCAGCATCAAATCCCGGGGGACGCCATTGGTGACTGGTCTCTTCCCCTGTTTGACAATCCAGCTAGTGATGCAAGTGTTTACTCCTACATTATTCATCTTTTGTACTCCACCTGAGTAGGGGGTTGTGTCAAAAGGCTTGGCCAGGTCAAGATAATGTGATATGAACTGTTTACCTTCATCCATTGCTTTGGTAACATGAGTAAAGCTTAAAATTTGCCCATGATTTTGAGCCTTTCACACTTTCCTCTGGGCTGTTTTCAGACATATGTTTAGAGCCATGCATACATATATGCATTCTTTGATTCACCTTCCTGATTGCATTAAATTATATTTGTTGTATAATACAGTACCAGTTGCTACAATGTGTTTTAAATTTGTAGTTTTGAACAATCTTCTAGTAAGCAATGAAATAAAATGTATGAACCAATAATGACAAAACTACCCATTTCAGAAAATTTAAACCATAAAAGGCCACTCAAATTTCTGTCATTACAATCCACCAATATCAGTAAATATGCAAAATTTCTGCAGAAGTCAGTCATCTAAATAATTCCACATTAAAGGGATCTCTGACTAATGAAGAGGTTGCTTATAGGAAACAATGTTATATTTCATTGTTTCACCTACAAATAAAGTGGCTGTTGCCATTGAAGAATAATTTGCCTATGTTACATTAAAAAATGATACGCTAGTAATATTGCAATAGGGGACGGACGCAAACTGATAACAGTTTCATAGTTACTGGGTAACTCCTCCAAAGGAGGGCATTCACAGGATTGCAGCATCCACTCCCTTTAAATTACAACACAGTACAGTATCAGCGATCCATCTGCATACTGTGGGAGTAGAACCCACAGCCTTCTGCATTCTGCTACTAGCAATGCAAACAGACTTGGAATAAGCAGCACTAAACTTCTCTTCTCCTAAAGCTCTCAGCTCCTTGTAAAGTTTTTTATGTATTCAACATTTGCTTACTGGAGAAGTCCGACTTGGAACAAAGAATTTTTAGCAGAGGCCCAGGGAGAAATGCTCCAGATGCATGTCTTTATAACATGGGAGGAAACCGACACAAACACAGGGAAGACATACAGACTCCACACAGAATGCACCACAGCCAAGAATCAAACCAGATAACCTCTTGCTGTGAGGCAACAACACTACCACTGCACCATCCACTTGACACAACTAAATGTCTCAATTTCACAGCAGAAGAAATGTGGAAAAAGCCCAAATTTATTGGGGGGGGGGACAAAGGCCCAAAACCAGGGACACATTTTAAATATTGCTTGTATAATCTTAGAAAGTTGATAAAATAGTGTTTTGCATTACCGTGTGTTTCCAAAAAAGATAGGAAGACTGAAACTTAAAGGGCTATCATTATTTAGTGAATTCCATTCTCACTGATTTGTCACAAAACCACAAATTTTAAGGGGAACAAACCAAAAGTTTGTTTGCGTCTTTCGGCTTTTCCCGGTTAGGGGTCGCCACAGTGGAACTCCGGTCCGCTAATGATTGGCAGTTGATTTTTACGTACCGGCTTGCCAGGCCAAACCAAAAGTATGAGGCAAATATTCTGTGAAATCTAGACAGTTGAGAGCTATGGACTCAACTCCCTGAATCACAAAAGTGGTGGTGTGGGTAGAGAAGTTAACTCCCTGGAGAATGCAGGCCCTTGTATCCAAGGTTCAGGGTTTGAACCTGGGTAATTCTAACTGGGGCATTTTATATACACACACACACACACACACACACACACACACACACACACACACACACACACACACACACTGTTGACTCTGGCTGCAGCAATGATGAGATTAGTTTTCCATGCACTTTTGTGTTTAAAGTACGTTATCATGTGGTACACGCATGAGTCCACCATTGGGTCCTAAAACTCCATTCATCTTGCAGCTGTAACAGTGTGGGGGGGCACTCCACCCCCCTTGCTCTATGGTTCCGGTGCCCATAAGTATCAGACAGTTTAGAAATAACAGTTACAGATTTACTATGGAGTAAGGGGTCAGGAAATGCACCCAGATCCCTTGGTCTCATTGTACTGTTTACATATACTCTCAAACACATGAATGAAACTATCAAAATTATTCCCCTCTGTAAATTGTCAAAGAAATTTACTGACTTTTGTTGCTTCTGGGGTTTGGTTACTCCCTTCCCCTTTATCTCCATGGCTCTGGCCAAGAGTCAGCATCTCCTTTTCATGTTGCCTCTGCCTCTCCTTTTCCTCAGCCTCCAGCTATCGCAGTTTCTCATTTTTCTCAGCCTCAAGATGTCTCAGTTTCTCTGCTGCTTCTATTTCCAAATGTTTGGCCTCCAGCTCAAGTCTCTTTAACTCCATACAATTTTTTAAGTCCTCTGTGGAAAGGTTGAGCTGTCCATTTTCCTAGTGTTGTACATCTACACGGCCGTCTGATTTTCCTCCTGGTTGCTATTCTGTGATGCAGCTGTGACTAAAGTTGCCATCATGTCTGCTTTAGTCAGGTTGACATGCACCAGTCCTTTAGCCTTGGCACATTTCAGCCAACTGGCTCCTTGTCAGCTTGCCATACTCCTCTGCTGACATGCTTGCCTGCTCTCCCTGACTAACTAAGCTAACAAAAAAATAAAACAATTGTGATATGAACTCTGAATGTTCACTGCGTGGCTGATTGAGAGTACAAACACCTTAAGTGACCACTGTACACAGGCTACAGGAATTCAATATCCACAACACTACAGGCCAATTAATATGTGATGTGACTAACTCACCACTGTCAACCAATTAATATGTGATGTGGATATCCCACCACTATCCACCAATTAATATGTGATGTCCCTGCATTGGCCCAGTAATCAAGGAGCCTCAGCCCTCACCACTGGCAAGAGAGAGGGATGTACACAGTGGGAGAATGACAAGTACACACACAGAAAAGTACAATTTTCCTTAAGAGCACATGGAGATCACAGTAGGTCTGGAGCTGGTTTCTCCCTACTTCTCCAGATCCCCAATAAGACTCCCCACTGGCACAGCTATAGGGTTAAGATCTTAGCCGAGTGGCCAAGCTAAGACCTCCAGCACCCTCTCTGTCCAACACACACTTTGAGATTTGATTCTTATAGAAACACATCCATACCTGGGAAAGGCTGGCACAGGTTTATTAACTATGCCCCCTTCTGCCCAGACTATAAGGTAGTACCAGCTGCCACCAGCCACTCTTACTTATCAGCTACTATAAGGCCCTTACAAAGGGAGTCCAATCCTACTGTATAATGTTACTATAAATCCAAGTGGTAGTCTGACCAAGCAAGGCTATTTAGGAGTGGTCTGTACAGTGTTACCAAATACATATGGAAATAGTCTAAGAACTTAAATATGTCTCATGAATATCAGCCACAAACATAGATTTAAATATATTTAATAATAAATAATAAAAAAAGACAAAACTCCGAAAACAAACACAGTTACTTCAGAGTTCAAAATCACAGGAAATATCGTAAAACAACACTGCAGGACAGTCCCATATAAACACAGAAAACATCCAAATTAATCCCTACCATTTTCCTATTTATGTCCAAGAAAGACACCATGCCCTAAGTCTTACATATAGACAACAATCAGGCAGAAGTGCTGAGTGAATGTTTCTAGGTCCAAGACAAGACACTAAATGCACAGTCTCTATTTGAGAGAGTTCCCAAATCAATATCAAACTTTACTGCTGGGTTAAGCTTGGATGACATCACTCCCTGTCACCAAACTTCAGTTCCCAGACTAAACAGAAACCTAAGATCTCTGTGTTAAAATACATATCTCTAAGATGAGCTGAGAACTGTGTAGCTGCTGTGAAGTCATAAAGCAATCAAACACTTTACATTTTAAACCTAATAATTACTTTTCTTTTCAGACAATAGAAAAAACTTCTAGCTCTAGACATTGTGTCTGCTTGCTGCATTAAAAAACAATCTTTATAGCAAATTATAAAGCACCTAATTTCAACTTATTTTCTTGAAGTTTTGCAGGTTAACTCTGTATGTTCCAGCTTAAAACATACATTTGCACAGGTATATAGTTTATATACATTTCTGTTCTTTTCCAGTAGGGTACACTGTGGACACATCCTTGAAGCTCAGTACTATACAAACCCTGTTCAATACACACTTCTGCACCAGTAATCTAATATACATATAACATATACTTCTCTTACATTTGTAAGACAAGCATATAAATCATGTTGATATTCACATATGACATATGATTGTTTACAAAATTCCAGATAGCTGGGCTGGCAGTGTCACAGTCCTCACTAGTGTAAATTCTGAGAATGTTACCTGTTACTGTTTCTCACCAGTGTGAGACATCATTAAAAAAAGATAAAGAGCTATAACCCCCCAAGGGGACCACTAGGCACTATCAAGGAAACTTTGGAAGAGGAAGAAACCCCTTTCCTAACAGTAGAGCATTATGATAGTTTACAGGAAAGGATGCAAAAAATCCTGCTCATTATTAAAGCACATTTGGAAATGTCCCAAGCCAGTCAACAAGGTATGTAGGATTTGAATGTCTACTAGATAAAGGTTCAAGTAAGAGATCAAGTTTAATCCTAGTCCCCACCAGTGAAAACAATTCTTGTACAAATGGCAAGGTCCATACAAAATTATTCAGAAACTAAATGAGGTAAATTATAACATGATGCAAGTGGGGTGAATGTCTCTAAATAAATCTACCATATAAATGTGTTAATAGCATTGAGACAGACACAATTTAATATTGAAATGTGATCAGAAATGGTTAACAGGGAACAGCAGAGGTAGTTATTTTCCATCCCTAGGTGATACTGGATAATACCCACTCCAAAACCCAAAAATAAGAACTATATTTTTTCTGATTTAGCAGAAGGACTCTCCCGATCACCTGAATCTATATACAGAGAGAGAGAGAGAGAAAGTGATTCTAAGACCTTTTAGAGAACTAGTGACTGAAAAGTACATCATATGGGAAAACATTCAAAAGATGCTGAACCTAGGGGTAATAGAAGATTCAAATGGTGAGTCAAACAGTCCCATCATATGAGTATCAAAACCAAATGATACTGTCTGATTCTGTAATGAGTTCGGGAAGTAAGACAGCATGTCAAAAGTTTGACATTTACCCCAGGTCAACAAACTAATTGAACAGAGGGGCAAGGTTTGCTTCTTTACTGCCCTAGATCTATAAAAAGGATATTAACAAATTCCTCTGTGTAAAGAAGCCAAAATTAAAAATGTCTTCTCAATAGCAGAAGATCTCTTCCGGTATATTATCTTACCCTTTGGCCTCCATAGTGCCCCAGTCCATACCGCTCAACTTTTAAGATTTCCCATAAATTTCTAGAGTTTTGCCTCATATTTTTGTCTGTTTTTCATAATATTTGTGGTTGTCTGGTGGATTACTGAGGACTAAAATCACTAAATAATTACAGACATTTGAGTTTCAAACTTAATATCCTTCACAAAATACATGCTAATGCAAAACCTGTTATCCTAGCAGCTTTTTATGTGTATAAGAGCAATATTTAAAATGTTTACCTATTTTTGGGCCTTTGTCCTCCATTACTTTTGGCTTTGTCCAGATTTCTTGAGCTAAGTAGCTGAGATCCACTTTCTAAAAACTAATGCATAGCTTCATGAAAGCCCATCAGTTGTATGCTTTAGTCTAAGTCAACAACATCATTATTGATTCAGCAGATTGGAACTCACATCTCCCATAACTACATGCATTTTAAAATTCCCTAAGCAAACATGTCTCACACTTAATGCTTCCAAATATAAGCTGAGTATAATTGAAATTCAATACTTAGCATATGTTACAGATACGTAGCACAGCAGCACAAACGTGCAGTGAATAGCATTGTCACCACCAAGTAAGAGGTTCTCCAGTTTCATTCTTGGCTGGGGTGCCCTCTGTGTGGAGTCTGGATGTCATCTCTGTATTCATGTGGGTTTTCTCCAGTTAGAGTGGTTTCTCCCATATTCCAAAGACATACACTAAGTGGATTGGACACTCTAAATTTTTTTTCATAGGTGTGTGCACGCGCTCATGTGTGTGTGTGTGTGTGTGTGTGTGTGTGTGTGTGTGTGTGTGTGTGTCTGTGTAATGGAGGAACATAGCTCTAGATGATGGTCACTGTTGATATGAGACTCCAACTCCATGTGCAAAACTGGGTTAAACAGGGTTATGAATGGATGGGCAGATTTGACACAGGGGTTGATTAAGTACCAGAAGTAAAATCTGGAAGCTATAAAAAAAAGTGTCCCATAACCCAAACCAAAAGGCAAGGCCAAGCCTTCTTGCAGCCTTCTTGTTATTACAGAAAATTTGTTCCAGACTTTGCCACAGTGGTCTGCCCTCTGACTAATTTCACCAAAGTCAGAAAGCCTGATAAAGTGGGGGGCGTGGCCAAGGATGAACACAGGATAGCAGCAGATTTCTTCAGCTCCACCAATTTCATTACACTGACAGGAATTAATTACTTAAAAAAATAATTTTTGAAGTAATTTTCTTTCTAAATATGTTTGTTTTATATAGTTCTTGAACTATATCTAAAAAAGAAAGGAAATTTTAACAATATTCCTGTCAGAAATCACTTTGGAAATTTTCCTGTCAGCTTATCAGTCTGAAATGAGTTCCAGTAAGACAAATTCTCAAGACTCCAGCATCAAGAAAGAACTTCAGTCTCTGATAACTATAATCCAGCAACTTACTGCTAAGATGGATAAAATGGATACTAAAATAGATACCTTCATAGAAAAAACTACAAAACAAATAGACTTGTTACATATAGACCTGCAACAACAGAAGATCCAGATGACAGGCATAGAAGAAGCTGTGAATGACATGGAAAATAGAATCCAAGAAGAGGAAATCAACATTGAGTTTCTGCTGAAACAAAATACACATTTACAAACAAAGCTGGATGACCTGGAAAATAGATCTAGGCGCAATAACATTAGGATTTTTGGACTGCCAGAAAATATTGAAGGTAACAATATTACTTCTTTTTAACAACATGGCTCCCTAAAACTTTAGACTTACCAGAAGCATTCTCTTTGGTATCGAAGAGCACATAGATCTATAGCTAATACTAACTCTAACTATCCTAGGTCAGTTATAGTTAGATTTCTATCATCTTTTGATAAAGAGATGGTTCTTAAATCTGCTTGGGCTAAAGCTCCTGTTAAGATTAATGAGACAACTGTGTGTTTTGACAATGACTATTCTTCCTTGGTAATAGCTAAAAGAAAAGTTTTTCTGCCACTAATAAGGGAGCTTAAAAAGCACAGTTTAAAACATACCTTCTGTTTCCTGCCAAGCTAAAAATCTTCCTTCCTGATGGTCCTAAAATTTTGATGACTTAGACTCTGCTTTACTGTTTATCAAAAAAAATAAGATTTTGGATAAAATAGAGGAAATGGAATGGGCTAGTCCTTCATGAAAGAGACTGGCAACTGAAACTTCGTGGAAGACTTCAGAGAAGAAGAAGAGACTAAAAACAAATGATTTGTTCTATGTTTTTTTCTTTTTTTTCTCTCATCATTTTACTTCATTATTAATCTTTTTAAAAATAGTTCCTGCATTTCCAGAAAACCACAAATATTCTGAAAAAGATTTAATCAAAGTTATTCTCTGTGTGCAAATAAATGTTTTGTTTCATAACCAGTCAAAATATCTGAGGAACTAATAACAAGCTATTATTCAATTTGTTTCTCTTTCTGAAAAAGAGAAGTAAGGTCAGTAATTTGATACATTTTTTTTCTCTTTTTTTTCTCCTTTTCTTCTTTTCTTTGATTAAACAATGACATTCTATTTAGATTATGTAGTGGGTAAAGGGTGGGGGAGGGCAGGGAGAGAAGAGTAATGAAAATATGATAAATGGAATAATAACATATTTATTCCTTGTAAAAAGTTTATATGTTCTTCAAATGCTATTCCTAATTATACTTTCTTGATTATACTGCTTATGCTTGTTTGTAAATAATCTGTCATGCTTTAACTAATAATAATTAGAACTAAATAATAGTAAATAATATGTTTTATTTTTAACTCTATTAATATAAACAGTAAGTAATATTCCATTGTATATACTTTTATAGCTTTCTCTTACATTTTTTTTATTTCTGCTTTACACTCTTTTATTTTCTACTCTCTTTTTCTTTTCTTTATTCTTTCTCTTTATTTTTTTATATTAATATATAGAAATGCTTTTGATCATATAGACACAGTAAATAATAAGATTTGCATAAAAATTGAGTTGAGACAAAAATATTGAGTTTTATTACTTATTAATAACTTTGGGCTTAATTTCACTTACATAGAGGCTGTAATAACCTGTAAAATACATCGCAAAGGTTTTGTCATGTTTAGATGCATTTACACTGCTAAATGAATGTTTGTCACTAGTTTTTAACAAGTTTCCCGCCAAAATGTTAAGGGAGACAATCTGGGATGTGGGCTACCTCATGAACAGTGTCCTCGAGTTGTTTCAAAAGCTTCAACTCTCAGAATTCTCACAGAGAAGCTGAAAGCAGTCAATTTGACCTTTGACCTAGATATCACACTGACACATCACAGATTCAGGAAGAACACTCTACCAGGAAGTAGAACTGATGCAAATGCAACTATGTGAAGGAAAATAAACTCTTTAACATCTAAATGTGAGTTATTTTATATAATTACTTAAATATCTATGTTATAATTCATAAAATATGTCAGTTATAATGATTTTAAATGATACAGTTTCTTGTAGTAAGTAAATGTCTTATTTTAGAAGGCATAGACAATGAAACATTTATTCAAGTGTTTTTGAAAATCTACTTGACTGCAGCATACTAATATGTGTTAAAAACGTATGTTCCAAACATATACATTACTATAACTCATTTAATTAATCTGATTGACAAGCATAAATAACTTTATAACTCTATTCTGGAAGAAATTGTCATGTGATATATTTTAAAGCAGTAGTATAGACATACAAAATACAGATGGCTTTTTTTACAATAATGCAAGTGTTTCTGAGAATTTGCATAACTATGCAGTATGATTTATAACAATTTCTATAAATATATTTTATTCTATTGACAATAATGAGTATGAGTAAAATGCTCATATACAAGCAATTCAAGGTCTTTTTTTGGAAGCTGTTGACTGCATTTACATGACAGAAAATAGATGCATCTTAATATATGTAATGTCTGAACCATATTAGCCAAAGTTTTTGATCTAAATGAATGTTAGAACTTATTTTTACATACTTTGAATAAATTAATATGTAAATATGCCTTCCTTTTTTTCTCTCTCTCTTTCTTTCACTCTCTCTCCCTCTTTCACGTCTTTTATTTCTCTCTCTCCTCTTGGTTCCTAATATCAAGATTATTTGAATGCTATTTGAATACAAGTGTATTATATTACATAGATGTATATAGTAGTATGAATAGTTTTTTTAAAAAAAAAGTTTATTTTAGTTTATATGATGCTGTTTTATCAAATGTGCAGTCTTGTCTTGCTAGATAATTGAATTGAAAGCTGTTAATTTAAGTTAAATATAACCAATATTAAATTGATAAGGTGGTAGCTGAGGTACTGCTGCTTAGGGTAGGGGGTTAACTTGAGTGGTAAATACTACTCTAAGTTGGAGTTTTTAACTCCAGGCTGAATGCAAGGTTTAATCCTTACATTATTTTCACTTGTTCATTGTTATATGTATATAGTTTTGACATCCACAATATATTTTGTACACTCATTGTCACTACAAACAAAATTGAATCCTATACAAAATTCCATAAGAGATTCAATAAATACAGCTATATTTAAAGGTACACCTAAAGGAGGAGATGTAACATTACTTATGTTGTTATTTGTTATTTTGATCATAAGATTCTTAAGTTTTAAAAATGCCAAATGACATCTTTAAAAGGAATTTCTTTAAACATTAATGGATTGAATAATCCGTGTAAAAGGGCAAGCCTAATAAGATACATTAATTTACATAAGGCCAAATTAGTCTTTTTGCAAGAAACCCATCTCTTGAAAAAGGATATTGATAAACTAGCCACAAACAAATATACAGTATTGGTTAGTTCAGAGCACACACAGAAAAAAGAGGAGTGGCTATTTTATGGAATAAAAGTATGCCCATTCCTAAAACCATTAAGTCTTATCAGGATGACAAAGGAATGTTTTGTATGGTTACAGTACAAATTAATGGGAAGACTTACACTTTAATTAATGTATATTGGATACCTGGAATTGGTATTAATACAGTGAAACATCATCTTGATAAGATCATATCATTCTCTATAGGAGATATTATTTTAGCTGGTGACTTTAATTGTATACTACATGAAAGTGATACTACCACTATAGGAAAAAGAAGAATTACATCTAATGCAAAACATTTAAATGAATTTGCTAATTTTTATCATTTGAATGATATTAATAATCAGATAGATTCAAAATCATTACCATACACCTTTTTTTCTAACAGATACAAAACTTATTCAAAAATAGATAGGGTCTTTATTTCTAACCAGATGGTAACAGATTTAATTAATTCCAAAATCATTTCATGTCCTATATCTGATCATAATTCAACTGTTTTTGAATTCATGATAAAAAATACTCATAATGTTCAGATCAAAAGGATACCAGCATACTTAACTCAACTAAAAGACTATAAAGAATATATACTTTCAGAAGTAAAACATTTTTAGACATAAATAATACTTCTGAAGTCTCCATTGTCTATGTTTGGGATGCCTTAAAATCATATCTATATGGACAAAGTATCAGATGGTATAATAATAAAAGGAAATCTTGGGATAAGGAATTGTTAGATATTCAAAGTAAATTAGACTCTTATAAACATAATAATAAAGAAAATATTATGGACAAGAAAGTTATTGAAGAAATAAACAAACTAAATGAGAAATACAAAGAAATTTTAACTCATAAAGTTAAAATAACTTTAGAGAAATACAAGTTTTGTCTTATTCAATAAGCCCCAAATACTTACATAGACTTAAAAATAAAACAAAAGGTTGAATAAACAAAACCATATCAAAGAAATCTTTTCTCTAAGGAAAAGAAGAATGTTTCTAGTATACCAGAAATACTAGATGAATTTAGAAATCACTTTCACAAAATTAACCATAATAACATTAATATGGAACCTAAAGATAAAATAAAGGATTTTATAACCACAAACATGAATAAAAAGCTTAATAAACAACAGATTAAACTATTGGACAAAAGTATTTCATATACAGAGGTTATTACACAAATAAATAAGCTTAAATCAAACAAAGCACCGGGTAATGATGGTATTATACCAGAGATATATAAAATCCTTTCTAAAAGTACATATTCATTAATACATAAGGTTTTTATTTTGGCCCAAACTGAGTTAATAACCCCCCCCCATCTTGGCAATATACATTTATTTCGCCAATTTTAAAACCTAATAAAGATCCAACTAGATGTACTTCATATCGGCCCATCTCATTACTTAATGTTGATTATAAAATGTTTATGAGTATTTTTGCTGATAGATTGAAGACAATCATCCCCGGCATTATAGATATAGATCAGACAGGCTTCATTGTAAATAGAAATACTTTTGATAATATAAGAAGAACTTTAACATTAATTGATTTTGCAAATAGGAAAAAGAAAGATTTAACACTTATTAGTCTTGATATAAGTTCAGCATTTGATTCAGTAAGTTGGGACTATTTGTTTACCTTACTGAAGTGCATAAACTTCTCAGATGCATTTGTAAATCTAATTGAGCATTTATACAAAGGAACATTGGCTTATATTAAGGTAGGAACATATGTTTCACAAAAAATACCCATTTTTAAAGGTACAAAACAAGGATGTCCACTTTCTCCACTATTATTCACTTTAGTAATGGAGCCTTGGGCTAATTTGATCAGAAACAGTACTGACATAGAGGGTTTTGAAATAGATGAAAATACAACATCCAAAATTCAACTTTTTGCAGATGATGTTCTAATTACATCAGCAGGATCTAATTCTTCTATGCAGTCTCTATTTGATAAAATGATGAATTTTAAAAGTATTTCTGGTTTAATATTCAATGAAGAAAAAATTAAAATACTACCTATAGATACACGAAAAAATATTCTCATTAGTGATTTTACTAAATATGTACCCAATTCAGGTCAGATAACTTATTTAGGTATAATA
The DNA here is from genome assembly GCF_019279795.1 of Protopterus annectens. Classification (NCBI taxonomy): domain Eukaryota; kingdom Metazoa; phylum Chordata; order Ceratodontiformes; family Protopteridae; genus Protopterus; species Protopterus annectens. The sequence goes on from NC_056750.1 coordinate 586,727,992, forward strand.
CTATCTAAAGATATTAAATCTATTATATATAATAATTATAATACCTGTTTTCTTAATATACAAAATCTTTTTAATACCTGGAATAATATGTTTTTTACTATGGAGGAGAGACTTACAATTATTAAAATGATAATATTCCCCAAGATTTTATACTTAATACAATCAATAATACTTCCACCTATAAAAATAATTATCAAGAAACTGAATACACTAATGTTAAATTTCCTATGGGCACCTAATAGACCTAGGATTGCATTAAAGAAACATACTAATAGCTGGTATCAAGGGGGTATTTCTTTTCCAGACTTTAATTTATATACTATATCTTCTATTGTAAAAGTTATTACTTTATTAATAGATCAGTCATATGTCAAAATGGAAAGATTATTGGGAGCTAATTAGTATGCACTTCATGAAAATCTCCTTAACACATAAAAATATGATTGTAAATAACTCCATGTTATGGTTACTAAAGGAATTTTGTACTTCACCTATTACACCTAAACATATGGTTTGTTACCCATTAAATATTATTATTAGCTATTGTAACTTTATATTCATGCACCCTAAGTATAGGGAATGGAATTTTATTATATTCCCTATAATGTATACTCAGGGTATGCTTTTGTCATCTACTTCTGAAGGAACTCATTTAGCTATAGATAATGATCTAAAGTACTGGTATCAGTTTATATCTGATAATAAAGTTAAAAATCTAGATTTCTTAAAACAAGAATTTGATTTAAGAGAAACTTGCTGGTTAGAGGTTCAGACCTTTAGACAACATCTCATTAATAAAATAGATCTAATGTCTATAACAGTTAAAGAATCTATTCCAACACTGATTGATTACTTGATATTAAATTTACAACATAAAGTTTCTGATAAAGGTAAACTTTCATACATACATAAAATTATCAGACAAGAAACTTTTTACAGTGTAGATACATACTGGAATTATTTCACTTCTATTAATGGGGACCCACCAAATCAACAAGATAAACAATATATATTGGAATCTGCCTATATAACTACGTCTTCCATTGTCTGGAGACTTTATACATGGAAATTTTTACATAGATCTTTTTATACACCTTTGATGATGAATAAACTAAATAATAAAGATAATCTATGTAAGAGATGTAATGTAGAAATTAATGCTGACTGGGCTCATATGTTTTATGACTGTATAAAATTGAAAGAATACTGGAAGTCAATTAATTAATTTTTGCAGGCTCTTTTTACAGATAATTTCATTATTTCTAAATCTCTTATATTATTCAACACACCTGTACCTCAAAGTGTTAAAAAGGTTAAGCTTCCCTTGTTATGGTCTATTCTAGCAGTGGCTAGGAAAATAATAACCAGAAATTGGATTTCAGATACACCTCCTTCGTTCAATGAATTTAAAAATGTTATGAATATAGTGTGCCATATGGAAATAAACACAATTAGGTCAAGAACAACTAGAAAAACATCTTATTATATTGTATGGGATAATTTACAAAATTTGTTAAAAAATCCTAATTTCAATAGCATGGTATTTTAGTTTAATTAATTGATCTGATTGTAGTGGATGTCTTTGTAAATACTTTAGTTGTTTTGTTGAATGTTATAATCATATCTATTTTTAATTACTTGTATAAAATTGTTATGATATTTCTCTTGTATGTTAAAACAATAAACCTGTTTTGAAAAAAAAAAGAAAGCCTGATAAAGTCAAGTGGACACCAAAGGCTCATGCAGCCTTAAAGAGGCTGAAAGTCTCTGCACAGATTCTATTTTTGTGTCCCCTTGCTTTCTGCCTATACATACTTTCAACTGACTCAGAGTTGCCTCTAAGACCTAGACTGGCAACAGTCCAGAGTTTGATTCTCACAACTTCCATTTTCCTACTGTGTGACTCTTGAACAAGTCACTTCAGCTGATATTGTTCACAAGTTGCCACCAGAAAGGGAGCATTCATCTGGCAGGCTTACCTGGTTATCAAATGGCTGTTTTTTATTTATTTTCTAATGCCTTTACAGTTTGTACAGCTGTCTCTGAGGTTAGGTTAGTGGGGTAGTTGTCACCCAAAACATTGGTATTAAGGATTACCCTGTTTGTTACATAAGCAGAAATAAATAAGGAAGAAAGTTGGTAATTCACCACTATACAAGTATGCCTTGCCATAAAGTGGGCCCTGGGAGCCCTTCAGTACTACTTGCTAGACAAAGAATGTATGCTTGTCATAGATTATTCCCCTTTAAATTGCTTCACCAGCAGAAGGAGGGCAATAGGCAATATTAGGCTTTGATGGAGGGTTCTGGCCTTACATGTTTCCTTTGTCAAGATCCAGCACCAACCTAGTGTGCACCATTACAATAACAATGGCTTCAAGCTGAGGGAAAGGGAATCATCAGTAACTCTTCATGATGACATCACTGGGACAGCCTAGTGGGTGGTACTGATGGAAACAGTTAGGTCCACTAGGCATACATAGCCCACAGAATATCATCAGAATTTAGGCAATGGAAGTTCTGGTTGTTAGGGTTTAGTGGGGTATTCTGGGTGTCTGTCCCTTTGCATAACTTCCTGTGAGCGAAAATGGTAGATGTTAAGGAGTCATGGAGGACTCATAAGATTGGCTCCAGAGGAATCGGGAGAATCTACAAAAGAGAGAAGTGCACCAGTCATTGGGGGAATTTAATTAGTTTGGAAGCTACATATTCTGTTAGAGTGGTAAATCAAAGAGGAGCATCTGAGGAAGTATTGCTTAAGAACTGTCATTCCTAAAGTGGTTGCCTGTACTTGTCCTTGGGTGCCAGAAATGCTAAGAGTTCTGCATAAGCAGGTGATAAGAGACTTTTATTTATTCATCAGTGCTGATTCTTGGTTGCCAAAACCACCAACTAATCTGCACAAACCCACAGTAAGAGACTTTTCAGAATTTATCAATATTTTGTTTATAAATAACTATTTCTCTGAGTTTGCTACAGTTTTTGTGTGTCCTAGTATGCTGCCTAACTACAGATAAAACACAGGATGCAAAACAGTTGCCACTTGCATTCCAGAGATCTAGTGAGAGACCGTCCATTATGTTTTGTTCTACTGGAAAAATGACTCCCCTACAAATACAAATAAAAAAAGAAACAATGATAGCAACTTTAATTTTGTTGCACTTGAAACCTCTGCTCTTTGTAAGTGGAAAAATGGTGAAGAGGAGGAAAAATTCTTTTTTTTTTTTACTTTGTTTTAACTGCTTGCTAGTTTAAAGCCTGTCAAAGTGAAACAGAGAGAGAAGACCATTACATTTTTGACTTTGATGCACATCCTTGCTAGTATGAGGCCTGAGAAAGACAGAGAAAATTAACTACTATTGTTCCATGCTAATGTAAATCCTGACAAGGAGAGAGAGAGAGAGAGAGAGAGAGCTGTTATCTGTTACTGTTCTTCACTAGTATGAGACCTGAGAGACATAAATCTGTTAACTGTTTTACTTTGTTGCATTCCTTCCCCAATATAAGATCTGAGAGAGAGAAAAATGTTACCTGTTTTCATTATTATTTACCTCTGAGAGACTTGAGAATGCTCATCTGTTTATGTAGCAATTGGACAGCAAACCAGAAAGAGAACCATTCTGGACACAAGGATGATGAATTATAAAAATCCATCAGGTTTGTACTTCATAGGCATACAGTCCAGTAAACCATTAAGGAGTCTAGACCAAATTCCCAGGTGTTCCCAAGCATTTTCTGATTAAGCAGCGTTCTCAAGGTTACACAGTAGTTCAAGTAAATATTGTTCTTCCTCTGATGGAAGATTGGTCTCGGAGGAAGGGTTCTTTCTCAAGCTCCCCTGTTTAGGTAGGTGGTTGGGCATCCATTCTTTTCACCCTGTCATCCTGTTTAGCCCGAGGAATGAGTGGCTCCTGTGGAAAAGGATTTTAGAAAGGGCCTGTAGTGCCTGCTGATAAAGTTACTGTCCTGCCATAATTCTACCTGTGGGAATAAAAATGTATTTAATCCAGACTATATCCAATCCAGATTTTGCAATGTTGGTTTATTAAAACCATTCCAGTCTAGGCAGTCTCAGTGAAGCACATGGATACTGTTCTTCTTTAAAAATCTTTATTCAGTCACAGTTGTTCAGTTGCAGTGGTAATGTCAAAGAAGCATTCAAGCTCTGCTCAGTGGTTACACAGTAGGTAAATGAAGATGGAAGATTCAAACCCTGCACCATTGGCACAGGATGCGGCAAATTAACAAGTCAGAGCTGTAGTCCTCAAAAGTTATTTTATTTCTATGTGTCAATACCTCTATCATTCAACATAGATTCTCTTGAGTCATAACAAATTTAATTCTGACGAATGTCTATTTTTATATTACATTTATGTGTGTGTGTGTGTGTGTGTGTGTGTGTGTGTGTGTGTGTGTGTGTGTGTGTATATATATATATATATATATATATATATATATATATATATATATATATATATATACACATATATACACACGTTCATAGGAGGTTATTAGGCTAATGCCCCTAGAGCCCTTAAAAGCCTAGCCATATTTATCCCAAGTTGCCCCAGTCATCGTCGGTTAACTGAGTGAAGTTCACAAAGGTAAAAGTCTATGGTAGTTAATATCACCTTCCTTTGTCCAAGAGAGACATTGGCACCACCCCAGGAGTGAATTTTCAGTCACCCATCCATTGATCTAGGTTGTGTTTTAAGGCGGGGCTCTATTTCACGTGAATTGGAAGCTTGTACCAGAGAAGTGGCAGTCTCTGGGAGATGCAACTATCCCTCCAGCATGACCTGTTCATGTTAGAGCCTAGGCTAAGATCCCCGGAGTGAGTGACCCTCCTTCAGCTTGATTTATGAATGTTTAGCATTTCCATCAGGGCCAGGCCAGAGACTTCTCTGTAATCTAAACACAAGTCACCCCTTAGCAACTTGTAGGAGAAAAAATACAGTGACAGGGCTATTAGTCTTTCTGGGTAAGACTTGCTTTGTGTATCCTGTAATTTCTTAGTGAGAAACCTCTGTGATCTCTCCAGTTGTTGCAGGTATCTGGTGAGGTACATGCAAAAGGGATCATTGTGCTCAATTATTGGTTTGATGATGGCTGAGTATAATGGAATTATAACATCTTTGGAGCTAGACACAATGCCTTTACTTATAAGATGTGCCACATAGAAGGATTTCCTTACTACTGTGGATATGTGCTGGTCAAAGTTCAGACTGTTATCATGTACCACTGGGTCTACACTTAGGGGGGGTGCTGTCTATAATGTAATTGCAGGGATGTCAGCTTTCCCAAGGGGAATAATAATGCAATTTTTTTGCATTTAGCTTTAATAAGTGGCTTTAGCACCAGTCATTTGTCTGCATTAACCCTGTCTGCAATATAGTAACATCATTGGAGGACTCAGTGATTGCTTCCAATTTGCAACTGTCAGTGAACTTGGTCAGCCACAGGCTGTCCAAGTTTGCCTGCACTTCTAAGAAATAAATACAAATGATAAGGAGCCCAGCACAGGACCCTATGGTGTGCCACTTGTGACTAGTCTTTTGCTAGAAGTGAAGTCACCCAATTTGACAGTATGTGTCCTGTTGGTCAGTCAGCTGGCTACTCATCTGGTAATGTATGGGTTAATTCCCAACTGGGAGAGTTTCTATATAATACATGAGTGGGGGATTGGTTCAAATACCTTGGCTAGGTCAAGACAGACTGTATGCACTGTCTTTCCCTTGTTCAGGGCTTTGGTGACTTTCTTGAAGAAGTCAACCATGGTTAACAGGTGTGATCTACATTTAACAAATCAGAACTGGGTCAGGTCCAGAATTTGGAGATTACCTATGTCCTTGTTAATAAGATCCAAAATGACTCTTTTCATGCCCTTGCAGATGAGGCCAGTCAAGCTTATGGACCTATAATTCCCAGGGTCGGCTGATGGTCCCCCTTTGTGCAGAGAGATTACTATTGCTGTCCTCCACTCTGCCAGTACCTAGCAAGTTCGCAGGCTGTGGTTAAACAGGGATCCAAGTGGGTCTGCTAGATCATGTTTTAAGTTGTTTAAAAGACAAACCAGGATGTTGTCTGGTCTTATTGATGCCGTGTTTTTTGGCTTTGGAGATCACAGAGATGACCTGCTCTCTTCAGATAATAGGCTGTGGAATGGTTCAGGTATACTTTGCAGGATGACTGGAGGAGACAGGGGCCTGAAGTTTTTTTTTTCAAAATCTGTCAGACTGCAGGTTGTAGCAGGTTGGCTATTACCTCTGGTTAAGTATGGGTGGTGCCATCCACAACCAGTTCAGCACATAGTTGGGTATTCCCTTTTAGATTTTGGACATAGTTAAAGAATGCCTTTTTATTATCCTTATCTAGGGAGGATATTTTTGCTTCATAATTAGCTTTGGAGAACTTGACAAGATCTCTAATTTTGTTTGTTTAAGCTAAAGAGGGATTCCTTCCTCTGCTGAGTCAGTTCCCTCTTGTTCTTGGACATTTGTTTCTTTCTCTTGTTGTATAGCCTGTTTATACTAGAGGTACACCAGGGTAGCTTGTTTTTCCAGCAAGACCTGGTTTTAATCTGGTCAGGTACAACTGATTCTATACAACTGCTTAAGTGGTTATAAACGGCATTGGTGTACACCTCTGCATAGCAGTCCATGTTATCTGTGTTTAAGGGGGCTTTGAAACCTCTTATACCATTACTTAGTAGGAGGTCATTTGTCTTAGAAATTCTAATTCTTAAGTATTTTTGAGTTTGATAGGGTATCTGGTCTTATAATTACTTATAATTATATCAAATGAGAATGATTTTTGGTCTGATGCTCTCCCATGTTACTGAGTACTATGTGAAGGACATTTGAGCCTCTTGAGGGTGTGCTGACTAGCTGTTCCACAGAATTTGCATTGACAAAGTCCAAGAACTTCTGAGTCAGCATGTTTGTAGTCATGCATGTTTCCCATTTGATGGTACAATAATTCAAATCACCCATGATTAAGGTGCTGGACTGTATGGCAAGTGCCTCCATTAAGTCCAGGTATGTGATACGCTTTTCCTGTTTTATGGTGGGGGACCTATAGCTTGCTGTGATGTGGTAGGTGGCTTTGCCTATAATAAATTGGACAGGGAGTAGCTCAAGCGAGTCATACTTTTTCACGAGTCTAGAGCTGTATTTATCCATAATGAAGATGGATGCGCCTCCTCCTTTGGTTCTTTCACACTGTTTGTAATCTGAACATATAGAAGACCTTGTAGCCCTGTACAGCTGAGATGCTTTCCACAACTTTGAGCCATAACTGCACAGATGTCAGCATCTTCCAAAGTGAGGAGTGCTTCCAGTCAGTGCAATTTCTTGTTTAGACTCCTAATATTAAGCAGCAGTACCTTGTTACTAAGCTAACAGACCTGGAGCCCTTACAACCCTAGCCATATCTATCCTGAGTTGCCCCAATGGTTGGTTAAGTGAGTAAAGTTCACAGAGGTAAGGGTCTATGGTAGTCAATACTGGCTTCCTCAGTCCAGGAAGGACATGGGCATCACCCCAGAAGTGAATTTGCAGTCATCCATCTATTGATCTAGATTGCATTTGAAGATGATCAGGGAGGGGCTCTGTTTCACGTGAATTGGAAGCTTGTTTCAGAGAAGTGGCAGTCTCTGGGAAATATATATCTTTCCCCAGCATAACTTGTTCATGTCAGAGGCTAGGTTAAGATCCCTGGAGTGAGTGTACAATGCAATACAGTGCAATTAACTACCTGCAGCAGATAATACAGTTTTTTAAACTGCTAAAGTACAGTCACAATATAGAAGAGAAGTGCAAAAAGATACTTAGAGCCCTTTTGTGTGCTTCCCAACTCAGACAGACAAGGTAAACACCTACTACCACTAGACAAACAATCCCAGTCCTCCTAATCTAAAAGCTCAGTAAAGGAGTGTCTGGAATGAAATGCTACCTCAAACCGATTTAAAGATATGGATACAGCAGTGTGCTTTAAACAGCTTATAAAAGTGTGATTATTCCATAAAAGTCTTCACTTTGTATGAACGAGCCAAGAGCCACTCACTTATACAGACTTTATAAAGGCCCTAAAAACAAGATAGGCTAATTAATAATCCCTCCAACCAGTAAAACTGTATGTAGAAATATCAAGTGTTTCCCCACCCTAAACAGACCAGGCTATCTCCCAGTGGACTAGATGGAAAATCCACTGACCTTTTGATGTACAAACAAGTGCTTGCTAGAGTGTAAACATACACTACTTTATCCAACAGCTAGCTAGATAATGAATTCAGAGCAAGTAAATCAGTAGAACAGACAATGAGAGGCAAAATTTACTATTTCAGTATAAGCACAAGGAAAGGCAAATAAATAATTAAAGATATCAACAGCAGTGTAGAAAGAGAGGAGCTTATAAGCTAAATTTAGAGTAGGGGTGGGCAGCTTAAAATCACCAGGTTTAAAAAGCAAATCAATGAATATGAGAGTGAATGGGAAAACTAGCAGGGAATCACCAGCAGTGCTTTAGCTTATGAAGGCTTGAAATATTTTCAGAAAAAGACAAAGTCCCAGAAATTCACTATGTATTGAAGTATCACTCAAAAAATTTAACCAATGAAAAAACATGTGAAATGTGCAGCCTAGATAATTTAAGTGTCTATTTCTCGCATAGAAGAAAAACACCAAGCCAAGCACATTTCTTAAAACAGAAAACAAAATGGAGCAGGTAAAACAGAATGCAGCTTTATCACTCACAGACAAAAAAATATAGGTTTACTTTCCTCACTAACCATTATGTCAGGTTAGCTGATCAAGAGTGATGTAAGATCTCTGAAATACCAAGTCAGGGAATATACCCTTTCCCAGTATTGCTTGATCTCGGTGTTAGCATATTAAGTTGCAGGGAGTGCAGGGGGGTTGCCACCCTTCAAAAAACACTTAAATTTGTTACTATGTTTCAAATTATTTCTTGGACCATGCATATTTTTTGGAGGTGGGTTTAGTTTCAATGAATTTTCATCATTGTAGTGACCATTAATGTTTGGGATTGTCGAGTTAGTTGAATGAATCTGTATATAGATATATGCTCATATAGTATTAAAACCTTCACTGCTAACCATATCTCATATTTATTACACTCTGTTTTTTTTTTTATTTTTACTATTCTTGCCCCTGATCTATAAAAGGACATATCTTTAAAATGGTTTGAACTCATCCAATAGATTTTCAGAAAATGATATTAGATAAAAAGGGCACCCTATCAAAACTGTCATAGCCTCAGTTTTAGAGGTGCTAAATCATAACCAATAGTGGAAATGCCAAGAATTTATGGTCTCAAGATCACTAACACAGAATAAACACTTGCCATGTTGTCCTGTGGAATGGGAAGTAAAGCTGGGTATCATCAATATAACTTTACTATGTCAAGCCCCTTTCTCTTATAACATCTCCCAGTGCAAGCCTATAAACCATGAAAAAAAGGATCCAAGGTGATGCACTCCATACTCAAGGGCTTAGGAGGAAGAGGTGTTGATACTCCCATTTTAAGTAAGTAGTGTAATAGTTATGGAAACCACTGGTTAGATGTGCCCAACAGTTGTTTAAATGAGCTCATAGCCACTGCACATAACACAGCTACTCTGTTCTTGCTAACAAATTCCGGTAGTGACTCCCCAACCCTCAGTGACTATTTATTTTTTGAACAAAATACATGCAAATTCAGTTCTATAGGTCATATATCATGACCCATTGCATCTTTCTGCCTCTCACTCTAACCACCTAATAAATCATCTTACACTTCAGCTGACTCACCACCTGCAGCTGTATCTCTCATTCCTAGTACTGCCTGCTCAAAACTTCTTTGTCCCTTAATTTCAGCCATTTGTATATATGTACATAGTCTTCTGTTATTTAGTTATAGGGCATCCGTTAAAGCTTGTTACAGGATATTTTAAAATGTTTATGCTGCAACCATTTACTTTATTATAGAAACAATTTGCTGCTATTTGTTTTATTTCAACCCAGGCTGAGCCAGAACTTGGCTATGTTTAATTAGTGCCCTGCCAAAGTAAAAAAACATAAAATGAAATAAAATAAAGTGATCTATTTTCTTTATATTTTATGGGATTTATGGGGTAGATTACACTACAACCGATTTGCTACTAAACAGGTGGTCCTGGATATGTAATGTATAAAAGCCTAAACCTTTTGCTTGATTAAAGTATTTAATTAAGACTTCACAAGATAACTTGGAACAGTAATTTAAAGTGTACTACATTTCCAATGCATGGAAGCTACCACATATCTAAACATATATTCATGCATTATGCATTAAATAGTCATTTGTGTTACTTGTCTTTAAAGCCATTTGTTTCACTTTGCACACAGCTCAGAACATCTGCATAATCCTACTTGATCTTTTCAGTATGTTTGAAATATATATTTATGTAGGTGTTATAAGCTATCTCATATGTCATTTGAGAGACAAATATCTATTTTCATGCAAATCCCAAAAGAGTATGCTCTTATAATTATCTTAAACATGGAAATAATCAGTGGGTTTTGCAATAGACAGCTAAAATCCTGTATTCATTTGCTGATTCACATTGTTTTTAGATATATATACAGGGATAATGATGTATTTGTCTGCCATAATAACTAACTGATATTTAGATCTATTGTCCCTGGGCTACACAAGAAGTAAGTCTGTTAGAACTGGTTTAATTTTATGCTGCTTACACCTAAGAATGCATGCCTCTTAGCACAAGCATTTTGGACAAAGCTAAAGTTAATAGGGAGACGAAGACAAAATTAGGGGAAAAATAAATATTATTTTTATAAACTTATAAAGTTGCTAGAATAACATGTTTTTGTAGTAGCATGCATTTCCTGAAGGATGTGGAGTCTGAAACTCAGATGTTTACCATTATGTAGTGACTTCAGTCCTCAGTAATTTGCAGCAAACCACAAATTTTGTGAGGAACAGCCCAAAAATATGACATGACAATCTGGACAGTTGAGAAGTATGAAAGCGTGCTAGTGAATGACATTTAATCAGGAAGTAATGCATCCAACGAAGTTTTACTTTATTAATTTATTTGCTATTTACTATTTATTTATTAGCATTTGTTACTGGGAATGCCCAAATGGAGGGTACGGTGGTGCAGCGGTTAGTGTTATCGCCTCACAGCAAGAGGTTTTCCCATTCGGTTCTAGGCTGGAGAGCCTTCTGTATGGAGTCTGCATGTCTTCCTCGCAGTTGAGTGATGCTTAAAGACATGCAGGTAGGGTGCGTGAATGGGTGTGCCTCCTTTGAAGGTTGGGCGTTGGGCTGGCAACTCGGCACCATAAAAATCCATTGCCAATCCATTAGCGGACTGGAGTTTTGCAGTGGTGACCCCTAACCGGGAAAAGTCGAAAGACATTACTTAATGAGAATGTCCAACTGAATGTCCTACTGAACAGTGCCCTTTTTCAGTGGAGGTCCAGGGGAAAAAACTACATTATACAGACATCATCGCCATCATTTGCATTGTTTTCATTATTTATACTCACTTTCATTCATGAAAACAGTTACATTATTGAAACATCCTTAACATTAGTTATATCATTTAGACTTGTTCAAAACTTAGGACACAGGAAAATAACGTAAAGAGTTAGAGCAGCCCAAAGAAATGCCGGAGAGGAGGAGACACAAGGAATATAAAGGAGATGACATGATAGAGGAGGGTATAGTTGTGATAATAGTACCATAAGCTGTGTGCAGCAGAGTTATGGCATGAATTATACTAGTTTAACAAGGGGTGGTGCAGATGCAATGCCATTTATCTATCAGGTGTTGCTTCAGTTGGCATTTAAAAGTATTTCAGGTTGCAGACAGTTCTTAAGTGGAGTGGAGTGGTATTCCAGCTGTTAGCAAAGCAGTGTGATTGCAGTGAGTATCCTGCATTGTTTTAGGTTTACTTATAGGGTGTAATGATTTGACAGTGGACTGTGCAGGTATTTTAGTAATGTAGGGTGAATGATGGATTGAAGAAATGGGAATTTTTCAGGGTTGTGCAGGAGTATGAAGGCTGTAATTAACTATGAATACAATAGAGAATTATTTTGTTTGAGTCAATTTATTTATATTAGAGAGAGAGGCAGTGAATGTGATCTATATTTGTTGGTCAGTCGTGAATTTGGTTACTTTATTGTAGCATTGTTCCAGTTTGGCTAATAGAGAGGAGTTGAGATGAGTTATAATATGAGAGGCAAATAACAGGGTAGGGAGTAGAAAATACTTGGCTATGTTCTGTCTAGCAGAGTCAGCAAGGTAATGTTTTATTCTGTACAGCCACCCTAGCTTTAGGTGTGTCTTCGACATGGCTTGCTGAAGGTGGTGATCAAATTTTATGTGGTTGTCTATAGTCACACCTTGTGGTTTGGTGTGGGATACCTGATTCTGTGTTGGTCTTGTTGGGCAGCAGTATACTAAAGGTATTTTCTAGAAGGAAAGAGAGAGAGAGTTTGGAGGTGAACAACAATAGTTTTTCTTTTTATTCAGGAGAAGTTGTGCGTTGTTGAGCCAAGCTTCTATGGAGGAGAATGATTTCTTGGTGAGTGTATGGACCGTGGATAGTATCCTAGCAACACATATTAGAGTGGAGTTGTCAGTGTATTCTTGTACGTTGGCCTCTTTGCCTGCTGTGTTTAGGTCAGTGAAAAATAAGATAAACAGTAGTGGTCCTAAGATGGAGCCTTGTGGGACTCTGATGGATTTAGGAAGGAAAGAGGAGAAACCATCTTGACATTTTACTGCTTGGGACCTATTAGTGAGGTAACACTGAAACCAAGTTAAGTGAGGAGAGTGATAACCCATAGGAAAATAGTTTAGTTAGGTAGAATTTCATGACTGACTGTGTGGTGGTGCTGCAATAGCGTTGTCGCCTCACAGTAAGACGCTGTCCGGTTCGACTCTCAGTTAGAGCGTCTTCTGCATGGAGACATGCGTGAATGGGCGTGCCTTCGTTGAAGGTTGTGCATCAGGGCTGGCAATTCGGTACGTAAAAATCAACTGCCAATCATTAGCGGACCGGAGTTCTACTGTGGCGACCCCTAACCGGGAAAAGCCAAAAGTCACAACAACAACAACTGTGTTGAATACCATGGACATATCCAAAAATAGGGCAGAGGTTAAAAAACTAGTTTCTATTGTGATTTATTATCTGTAAACCTTGGAAGGGCAGTGGTTGTACAGTGATTGGGTCTAAAACTATGCTGTAAGGGAGAGAGGAGATTATAAGAAGTAATGCATGTAGAAAGTTGGTCAGAATACATCTTTCCAAGATATTGGATAACTGTAAAACAATAGCGATTGGTCTATAGTTGTGAGCTTGGTTGATGAGCTGCCTTTATGGAGGGGTATTATATAGGAGTTTTCCATGAGTTGGGGGCATATTTTTCTTTGATAGAGTGGTTTATTAGAATAGAGGATGAATATGTAAGGCTATCTGCAGTGAGTTTGAGATACACAGATGGAAGCTGGTCAGGGGCAGTAGTTATTTTAAAGACGTGTAGGTATTTTTTTACTGTAGACATTGGCACTGGAGTCAGTGTGAAGATCTGTTGTGTTATTTAGAGATATTGTGTTAAATGTGCCTATTGCTTCATTAAGGGGAAAACTTTTAAGTGGAGCCTAGTTGATCCAGAGCTGACTGGAAGTAAAAGTTTCTGTACTGAAGTTACTAAGGTTTCTGACTGTGTTATAGTGGTGAATCTTTGGGGAAGCTGTATTGGGTATTTGATTATGTAGCTTAGCTGGTGGTCACTTAGACTTTCGTGTAGGGTGCCACCTGTGGTAATGCTGTTTGGGGTGGATGTTAGAATCCAGTATATTATGGTTCTTTAGATATGACCTTGTTAATTCTAGTTGGAGTCTTGATCAATTGAGAGAATCAGTATAGCTGAATTGAATTTGTTGTATTTTTAGGGTTATCTTTTGCCAGTCTATGTTAACATCTGCTAGCAAGATGGTTTCCTGTCTCATTTTGGCCATGATCCAGGAGAGGATCTCTTCCAGGATGGGAATTTTATCAGGGGGTATATCTATGATGGCCACAAATTTGTAAGTATTCAGTTTGAGAAGTGAGATGAGAAGTTCAGCATTATCAAAAGTGAATATGGTATTGTTGGAAGGGGACAGATCTAAAACAGTTCCGTAGAAAAAGGGAACACCTCCTGCTTTTTTGTTGGTTCTATCTAGTTTGAGTATATTATATCCCTGAGGGGATTATTTCTTTATCTTTGGTAACTGGCTTTAACCATATTTATGTGGCTATGAAGAGCTCAGAGGAGCAGTGGACTATACAGGCATGAACTTCTGTGATTTTTGTTACACAGACTTCTTAGGTTACTGTGTAGTATTTTAAATCCTGGGTTGAAGAGGTAACCTGTTGCTGTTTTGGGATGTGTGGGGGTTGGTTTGGTGAGGTCTGGGGTTAGATGAGTAGGTCCAGGATTTGGATATATTATTGTCCAGTTAGCAATGTGGTTGTTGAAGACCCACTTATATTTGGGCTTGAGTTTATAGGTGATTTTGAATAATGGTGGAGAATGTGCTGCTTGCTTGCATTGCAGGTTGCTAATGCAATTTATGTGAGTATGCTGGAGGAGGTACTAGACTAATGTACTGTGGTATTCTGGTTTAAGGCATTGTGCAGTAGGTGTAGGTAAGTAACAGTGGAAGAGGGATATGTGATAGCTGGTTGAAAGTGCGAGTATAGTAAGAAATGCTAGTGACAGAAGATAAAGTAGTGGTATATTTGGGATTTAGAAGGACGTATGGATAGGTAATAGTGTGTGGTGGGAGGAGTGTGGAGGGATGCGGTTATAGGTAGAAGAGATTAACAGAAGGGGTGAAGTAGAGTAAGATGATAGGATGGATAGATAGGTAGAGGGAAATAATGATAAGAATGAGGAAGAGCCTGTATGTCGAGGAGTCTGTTGACACGATAGAACAGGTATAGTAATGAAGGGAGGGAAGAAAAAAGGAATGATTTAACTGTATATGGAAGTCGAGAGATGGAGGGTAGAAGGGTATAACCAGTATAGAGAGAGGTAAAGGTAAAAAAGTGAGTATAGAGAGATATCACAAGTTTAGGACAATATAGCTATACATTTTGTTGACTGATTGTGCTATGAAAAGTGAAGGAGATTATGGTTCCAGAACCACAATGGAAAATGATAGATTCATACCGCAGTTTCAAAAAGAATATAACAGCCTTCTGACTCAATATTTTGCACATGAGCTTTTATGTTCTTTCTTCTTTTAAGCCCTTTCAGTTATCTCATCATGTTTAAAATGTATTCTGGTTTGCTGCATAGCAAATACAACCATCAGTGCTTTAGGAAGCATTCATTTTATTGCAAGCAAACATCTGAATGTATGCAGCCATGTAAGGGTGTGTGTGTGTGTGTGTGTGTGTGTGTGTGTGTGTGTGTGTGTGTGTGTGTGTGTGTGTGTGTGTGTGTGTGTGTGTGTGTGTGTTTGCCCGCACGTGTTCTGTGTTTGTGTTGAGTTTGTGTGTGTAGCCTGCATTCCAAAGTACTTATGGCGTAAAGGAAGGAATCGATTGTAGAAAACGGGCTTCACCATATGTGCCATGTTCTTTGATTACAATCCATGGATTCCATGTTTTGTTGACTGTTAGCAGTTTGCTTATTTGTCTGTGAATAAACTGCACAGTATGAAGGCTGTGAATTTAATGTTAAAACATTAATTCTGAATGCAGTTTTAATCTAATTTGTTTTTTGCAGGCACGAGGGCATGAAATACATTGTGTTGGGCAACAACAGTTGGGTACTTTGTGCAGATGAGTTAAAGGTATGAGCGGTGAATGAACTGCTTCCTGTAGTGCAGCTTTTGACTCCCTTAGCCTTTGTATGTCTAGTGTGAGTCTGACCAAGTCATTTCATCAGGCAGTGCTCCTGGAGTGCCCCTGAAAAGAGGCAGGTGAACATTAGGCTGTCACAAGTTGTTTGCAAATTCATTACACATTTGTCTTTTGAATTCCTGCATCCTTAAGATAAGTATCTAATTAGTACTTCATTCACTACATGCAATTTGACTATGAATCCCTGTACTTCTGTTGTAGTTTAATGGATTGCCAGATGCATTTTCAATAAATGTGAGTTTTAATGGAAGAGAAGTTTACTGTTGTTCATGCTGTTTTCAATGTGAGTGTTTTGCTCATCAAATGGCTTTCAATGTTTTTGCTGTAAAGTTTTAATAAGTTTAAATTAAATTCAAATCTCTGTGATCATTGTAAATGTAAAAACAAAAATGGAGAAATACCCAGCAACGGATTTTTAAAAAACAAAATAAAAACAAGAAAAACAAACCCAAAATCCACTGTGCCGTTAATTCCAACACTTTATTATACAAAAAGTGTTTTCTTACTCTGATTTTGCAGAACATCACTGATTTTGCTTCTTATTTATGCCCTGTCCCTCATTAATTTCTTTTTTTTTTTTTGGATTACAGTCAGTCACTTTTGCTAGTCATTACAGTTTCAGTTTTTATTGTTCAGAGAATTCACATCCATGCACCCATTATTGCTCTCTTAACATTTTAAGTGATTTGGAGTTGTCTGGCACTTATGTTAACAACATAGCTCTTAACTATCCATCTCCAAAATGAGGAACACTCGCCTTCATAATGTGGAACAAATGGGCAAAATGTGGAACACATACTAATGACTTACTAACAACTTCAACTAGAAAGGTCATAGGATGGTTAAAATATGCTGGTTTTACTTAAAAAAAGATCCTTTAATGAATTAATATGATTAATTTCTATTTACCATGGATTTCACTTAAAAAAATTCCTAACACTGAATGTGTGACAGACCCTTTCAATGTGGAACTTTGAGGAACTTCGAGGAAAATGAACTTTTTAAGACCCCAAATGAGGTACGTTCCTCGTAATGAGGTACACTTGAGAGGTATGGTTAACAAACTGCTTCCTGTAGACAAAGACACTGGGTTTGAGTAATTTCACCTCCATCTGCTTACTTTGTGACTTTGAGCAAATCACTTAACCAAACTGTGCTCCTGGGTCACCCCTGATAAGGGGCACTTTTTCCACTGGGTTTCCCTGATTAACAAATGCATAAAATAATATTTAAAACCTGTCCTTTTTTGTCCTGTATTATTTTTGGCTAATTCCATAATTCTTGAGGAAAGAAAGTAACATATAGTTTGTTGTATTCTTTGTAAAATTTGTGACTTCTGGCAAATTGTTGCAGATTGTGGTCACTAAGTAATGACTGGTTTATGAGTTTCAGATTATGTATCCTTCAGAAAATGCTTCATAATGGAAAGCTTATTATTCTGTCAGTTTTCTAAGCATATACGAGAAATATTTAAAAGCTGTTCCTGATATTGTTCCTATTTCTGATTCTTTGAGCTAAGGAGTTGAAAAGGTGGAGGAAAGTTGCAATGTGTGGTATGACGATAAGAGGTACTGCCAGCTATACCAGGAGAAATTTGGTAGTGGATTTATAATGTATGCCAGCAGAGCTATTTGGAATTTTGTAAATAATTATATGTCATTTGTATATCAAACTGATTTGTTCAGATGCTTATGCTGAAAATGCATTTGTGAGGTCTGAGTGTGTTAAAATGCATCAACAGTGTGCCCTGCTGGAAGGAAAAGAGATGTACATGTATTATTGTAACTGTTTAAATGTTCTTCTGTTGAGACTTGTTCATAGACAGTTACAACAACATTCAGGAAATTACAACTGTGTCATTTAAACATCCTCTGCATTCAAAAAACTATTCATATCCTGGAATGAGTTATTGTGACCTTTTGAGTGCTGCTCACACCTCTCATCTCTACCTATTTTTCCAGAATGTCCCTGAATTTTGCTTCTTATGTTTGTCCTGTCCCACTTAATATTTTCTGGTAAATCACTCGTGATTACAGTCATAAATAAATGTTAGTATTAAGAGTTATATACTTCTCATTGTTAAAAAATGCATAGTGATGCAAAACATGTTCAGATAACTTTTTCAGTGAATTAGATTGTTGTTGTTGTTGTGTCTTTCGGCTTTTCCCAGTTAGGGGTCGCCACAGCGGAACTCTGGTCTGCTAATGATTGGTAGTTGATTTTTACGTGCTGAGTTTCCAGCCCTGACGCACAACCTTCAGCGAAGGTACGCCCGTTCGTGCATGTCTCCACGCAGAAGATGCTCTAGCTGAGAATCGAACCAGACAGCGTCTTACTGTGAGGCAACAATGCTACCGCAGCACCACCACCACAAATTGCTCCTGATTATAGTCCCCCTTTATATTTGGCTTTGTCCAGAATTCTTGGCCATATTGGTTGAGATGTATGGTACTTCCCAAAATATCTAAATCTAAATTATTTCTATTTGTGTTTTTTTAGCAATCCAGAAATAAAGTACTAGGCAATCCATGTTGCTGCATTTGCTTGGTACAGTTTTTAAAACACAAAAATGCCAAGTAGGAACAGGAGGAAGAACCTCTCCACAGCAAATAGATGCACCTATTCAGGCCCAATTCAATAAAACCATACTGGAGTTTATTGAAGAGAATAAAACAAATGATAAGCGCTTTCATCCTGACCGCTTCAGAACTTCATCAGATAATAAATATAATCACACAATCATTTTATATAGTAGAGAAAAACTGGGTAAAAAATCATTAAACAATTAATACATTATTTAAACTGACACACCCTCTTAAAGGAAAAGACATGTAAAATACTGTATTATATATGTAACATATAAAATCTGTATAAGATGAAATAAATAGATTGTAAAAAACTCTCATTGTCATATAAAAAACATAGATAAAATGGTGTTTAAAAATATATAAATAATTAATAAATAATTATTTAAAACAGTATTATCTTTCTAGGGATTTTAATTTTAAAAGAGAGCTGATAGAAATGTGTTCAGGGATAAAAATGACTATGGGAAGGGATGGGCTTACCCCAAACCACCTCCTTCACAGGAATGGGGTAACAAATTCCCAGACCATGGTTAGAATAATTTTGCTGGTAACAACACTGCTAACAACACTGAAATTGACTGTGATATTGCTAACAATGGACAAAATGATTTTTTTAGACCCATGAGAATTCACACCCCTAAGGCGGTCAGAAACAATAAGGAACAAAACAGCAGGGTCAGACTAACCTTGGGAAACACATTAGGGGGAACACTCCCCCCCCCCAGTACTCAATGGAACACGAGGGGGAGATTCAATCGTAGGGGGAGGGGGGCACAGAATCAAACCATGTCCAACAGGAAATAAATAATGATTTTCCAGCTATTTTAGGTGTTTTCCGACCATGTACTACCCAATTGTCATATCATTACTAATGGTGAAGGCTATTTCAAAGTGTACAATTTTTCTGATGTGTTTATTGAGACTAAGCACTGTGACTTTCAAAAGGTTTTGCTTACATACCTGCAATTATACACACGTAAGTTGAATTTCAATGTCCTTTTTCAGAATTCATTATCAGAAGATTTTATTAATCCTTTAGCCATGTCAAGCACATACAACCTCCGCATTCAAAAAACTATTCATATCCTGTATTCATACCTGATTAATAACTATTCATACCCGATTATCCAACTGTTTGAAAGAATATGTGAACTTGATATTTGTAATTTTTTAAGGATTAATCAACAAAGACAGACAGACAATAAGGTGGAGTTTGTATTACAGGACATTAAAAGTGTACTTGATTTGGTCAGAATAATGAAACCTGACAAGGGAGGAGGTGTAGTCCTTATGAATCAGGTTGATTACACTAACAAGATGTCACTCATTTTGAATGGGAAAGCATATGCAAAATCCTCCTTGAATGAATTACACACAGCATACAATAGAATTAAGAATGAGTTACAGGATTTATTTATAGAGGGGTCCATCACCATCGAAGAGTTAAATTATCTCACAGTGTCATATCCCAGGATGTCAGTGATGTTCTGGTTACCTAAACTACATAAAAACCTCAAACAGCCACCCATGAGACCCATTGTGGATGCAAAAGGTTCCATTACCCACCCACTCGCAAAACTTCTAGACATTAGACTTAAAGAACAGGTATTCTCTGAAACCCATATATGTAAGGACTCATGGAGTTTTTTACATCTCATTAACAACACTCCATTTAAAACTGGGTATGTCCTTTTAACTATTGACATCAAAGATTTATATTCTGTTATCCCCCATAACACAGGCTTGGAATGGTTTTCAGAATACTTATATAAGAAAGGAGTTGAACACAACAATGTCCAAGTATACACACACACTTACTTGAACTTGTTTTGAAAAACAACTTTATCTACTTTAACCATGAAATATATCTGCAACAGAAGGGGGTGGCAATGGGTTCTACTTGTGGGGGCCTGTACGCAAATATTGTTGTCACCCAATGGGAAAAGAAGTTTTTGTTCAACAGTCCGATGTTCAATTATGTAAAATGTTACACCCAGTTCCTGGATGACATTTTTATTTTGTGGGATGGACCCCCAGAACACATCAATGAATTAATTTCTTATATGGATTCTACTACTACATTTTTGAAATTCACACATAATTATAGTATGGACCAGTTGCCCTTTCTATATGTTCTTCTCACTAAAGATTATACAAACGACAAGTTTGTTTCAAAAATATATAGAAAGGAAACCTACTCCAACTCCTTACTCCATTACTCAAGTACACATCCACTGAAACATTGTAAAGGGGCAGTTTGTTAGGGCAGCCCGAATGGTTTCAGTTATGTATGATTTTCTCAGTGAATGTGACAACTTGAAATGCATGTTTTCAAGGAGAGGCTATCCGTACAAATTTATTACTGCTACTATGTTGGAAGTAGTAAATAAAAGGGAGAGAAGTCATTTTAGTCCTTTACTATCAGATATTAACACCAGCATCACCAGTATTAACAGCTCCACTCAATGCTTAAATGTGGAGAACCCAGAAACAAAAATGGACTATAAGACGTCTTTCATTAACTAATGTCAGTTATAGGTTCATAGGTAGGTACTAGGCTATCTGCTCGAGGGCATTTAT
Organism: Protopterus annectens; assembly: GCF_019279795.1. Classification (NCBI taxonomy): domain Eukaryota; kingdom Metazoa; phylum Chordata; order Ceratodontiformes; family Protopteridae; genus Protopterus; species Protopterus annectens. The sequence continues at coordinate 586,749,090 of NC_056750.1, forward strand.
AAGCCTAGCCAGAGTCTGTCAGCTTTTGCCGCCCCATTGATTAATTAACTGAGCCTCTGTCAAGAAGAGCCAATGAAGTGATCCCGGGGTGTATTTTCTGTTACCCATCCACTCATCAGGGTTTCTCTTGAAGAGTGTTAGTGAGGGGCTCTGCCTAATGTAGTTAGGAATTTTGTTCCAAAGCATGGGGAATCTCTGTGACAGGAATCTATCCCTCCAGCATGTTCTATTTATTGTTGTGGCAAGGTTTATCTCACTAGAGTGAATGGCTCGCAGTGACTTGGATTTCTTTAGGTGGAGCATGTCCATCAATTCTGAGTTGGACATGGCTTTGTAAGTCAAGCAGAGATCACCTCTGAGTAAGCGATATGTGACTGAGTACAGCTGGAGTTTTTCCAGTCGGGCTGCATAGGACATATGTTTAAGGCCAGTAATCCTCTTGGTGAGGTACTTTTATGATCTTTCCAGCTGTTGGAAGTGTCTTGTGAAGTACATCCCAAATGGGGCATTGTACTCTATGATGGGTCTGAAGAGTGATGAGTAGAGGGGCACTATAACCTCTTTATTTCTAGAAGCAAACCCTTTAGTAATTAGATGGGCTACATAGAAGGATTTCCTAACTACTTTGGCAATATGATTGTCAAAGGACAGATTACTATCTACTTGGGCCCCCAGATCTCTTATTACCTCTTCTGTATTAAGGGGGCTGCCACCTATGTGGTAATTCATGGGTGTTTTGTTTTTCCCAAACAGGATGACTATGCCTTTTTTGGCATTTAGCTTGAGACCATGACTTTGACACCAGGTGTCCGTCTCAGTAAGGCCCTTTTGGAGAATGTCCGTGTCAGCCGGAGAGTCAATTATAGCTCCCAGTTTGCAGTCATCGGCGAACTTGGTTAGCCATAGTCCTCCTGTGTTTGCCTGTACTTCTGAGAAGTATATGCCGAACAGTAGAGGTCCCGGGACCGAGCCTTGTGGGACACCACTTATAACTGGTGTAGAGTCGGACCTGGAGCCCACTATTCTTACTGTGTGAGTTCTGTCTGTAAGCCAGTTGGCAACCCATCTCGTGACGTAGGGGTCTATGTTCAGGCTGGTGAGTTTTTCTATAATTCCCAAGTGGGGAATGGTGTCAAAAGCCTTGGCGAGGTCAAGGTAGGCTGTGTGAGCTACCTTCCCCTCATCTATGGCCTTGGTGACTGTCTCGAAGAAGTCAACCAGGTTTAGTAGGCATGATCTGCCCTTAACAAAGCCAATCTGGGTTGGGTCAAGTGTTTGGAGGTTCCCAATGTCTTTGTTAATGAGTTCCATGATGATGCGCTCCATAGCCTTGCAGACCAGGCTAGTCAGGCTTATGGGGCAATAGTTACCAGAGTCAGTTGTGGCCCCTCCTTTATGGAGCAGAATAACCATTGCTGTGCACCATTCTATGGGCACGTAGTCTGTGGAGAGGCTGAGGTTGAACAGTGTGTTTAGGTGGGGGATTAGTTTGTTCTGTAGTTCGTACAAGACGCAGCCTAGGACACCATATGGCCCCATTGATGCTGTGCTTTTGGCTTTTGAAAGGGCTGTTTTCACCTGTACGTCTGTGATTTCTGGGACACTACACTTTTCTGGTATTGTTGTGGGCCCTTTTGTGGTTGAGAGGGGGGTGAAGTTTGCACTGAATCTATCCGCCAAGATGTTGGCAATATCAGTGGGTTCAGTATATTTTGTGCTATTTTGCACTAGCTCAGAGCATATCTGTGAGTTGCCACTTAGATTCTTGACATAGATAAAAAAGGCTTTGTGGTTTTCTTTCAAATCCTTGGCTATTTTTCTTTCTTAGTTAGCCTTGGAGGATTTTATGAGGGACCTTAGTTTCTTACTGATATTGATCAGGGATGTCTTTCCTTTTTGGAATTTGCTTTTTTTTCTGAACTAGTTTCCTCCTTCTATTGTATAGCCTGTGTATAGCAGAGGTCCACCAGACTGGTTTCCTTCTCTTAGGGGAGTGAGTCTTGGTTTTGCTTGGGATGGCACGATCCATGCATCTTTGTAGGTGCTCATAGCGTGCATTTGTAAAGGTTCCTGCATCTTGTACACTGTTATCATTTAGTGTGGGGGCTGTGAAACTTACCACCTCTGTCTTAAGTAAGGTGAAGTTTTTCACTGTGGTTTCCTTGGTTGGAGGTGGTGGTGGGGTGTGGACATCCAGAGTGATTAGTTTATGGTCTGATCTAACCAGTGATGGGTTGACCGCCGGTGTGGAACACCTGTCGCCCATGTTGGTGATGACCAGGTCCAATATGTTTTCACCTCTGGTAGGGGAGTTTACCAGCTGATCCAGGGCATTTGAGTTGATAAATTCCAGGAAACGCTGGACCCAGGAGTTTGTACTTGAGTAGTTTTCCCAGTTAATGGTAGAGTAATTGAAATTGCCCAATATCAGGGTGTTCGGTAGGACCTTCAAGTTTTCCAGTCTCCAGAAAGGTGGGGTGGTAGGTCCTGGGTCATGGAGCATGATCTGTAGCAGGCCACAATTTGCATTGCAGATTTGCCTGATGTTAGTTGCACATGGATGATCTCGAAAGGTATCATGCTGCGCCACTAACCTGGAGGTGTAGGTATCCTTGATGAATATGGATACACCCCCTCCTTTTGTGTTTCGGTCCATGTTCTGTGGCCGAAATTTGTGGTATGAGTTGTAACCTGGTACAGCTGGGGTGCTCTCTGGAGCCTTGGACCAGGTTTCAGTTACAGCACAGATGTTGACGTTCTCCATACTGAGGAGTGCTTCGAGCGAGTGCATTTTGAGATTTAAACTCCTGGCATTGAGTAGCATAGCCCTCATTTTTTTATTTGTGCTGGTTACGGAGGTGGGTTTGACTTTTGAGCCTTACCTACAAAAGCCACTATGGGGGCAGCAAGAGCCTTGTCCAGTATTCGAAAGCCTAGGGGTGACAGGTGCCAGCCGTCTCCTGTGAAGCAACAAGGTTTGTCGAGCATGTCGTCCCAGGCTGAAAGACACTAGATCCCCTTTGAATGACACCAGAAGCTTAGCCAATTGTTGAAATTGATAATTTTTTCTTTATACTGTGGTATCATTCTTGGTGAGGGCAGGATGCTATTCAGGGTCAGGGTCATACCCACCTGGGCTACATGATCAGAGAGCTCTTCCATGTCTCTTTTCATGTAGTCCAGGGAGGTACATCTCAGGTCATTCACACCAACATGAACAATGACAGAGTCATATTTGTACTTCTTCTGGAGTAACCTGAGTGCTTGTGTTATGTGGTGGATTCTGGCTCCCGACAGACAGCTAACAGTAACCTTCTCCTAGTCCAGGCTAGTGAGTGGGATGTCAGTGTACCTGACTATAGAGTCGCCTATTACTAGTGTGTTAGGTATGTTATTTCCCCTTAACGGCTGTGATTATGCGGCACACTGATTTTGTGTTTTATGTGTTGTCTGGTTTGTGACGGGAGGTGCAGGTTTTTTGGGTGTTTGCTTTGGAGGTCTGTGATGCTTTTGCAGGTTTTTATTTAGAGCCTCCGAGTATGATTTTGTGTATTTTTGTGTATTTTTTGCCAATGCCGGTTTAGTATGTCTATGTGAGGCTGGAGGTGTGGTGCAAGTGTTAACCTTCTCCTCATGACTGTCTGTTCCAGTCTTGGGTGGAGAGAGCTTAGCCTCCAATTTAGCTATATAATTGTATCTCTCGCATATGTTAACGTTTTGTGATACATTACGAAAACTCCTAGAAAAGAATTGTCCATACTAAACCATGAAAAAGCCATTAGACCATTTATTGACCCACATCCTGCCATAGTACTTAAGAAGGGCAGAAACTTAAAGAACATATCTGAGATGAAACCAAAGGAAATGAATAATGTTGGGCAAATGAAAAAATGTGCCATGTGTAACTATTGTATACATATTAAGGAAGGTAGCACTTTTCTGATAAACAACATTGAAGTAAAACTTCATCAAAAATACAATTGTGGATCTGAAAGGATTATTTATTGCGCTCTATTTAATTGTTGTAGCTGTTTTTATATTGGAAAAACGGACTGTAAATAAAAAAAAACGTATCTATGAGCATTTGTATGACATAAAATCAAAAAAAGATACAAATGCACTTAGCAAGCACATGATGGAAAATACTGGTCATTCTTTTCATTTTACTGTCATTGATAATATTAAAACAGAACTTCGAGGTGGCACCTGGTCCCTTTTATTAAAACAGAACTTCGAGGTGGCAGCTGGTCCCTTTTATTAAAACAGAACCTCGAGGTGGAGCCTGGTCCCTTTTATTAAAACAGAACCTCGAGGTGGAGCCTGGTCTCTTTTATTAAAACAGAACCTCGAGGTGGAGCCTGGTCTCTTTTATTAAAACAGAACCTCGAGGTGGAGCCTGGTCTCTTTTATTAAAACAGAACCTCGAGGTGGAGCCTGGTCCCTTTTATTAAAACAGAACCTCGAAGTGGAGCCTGGTCTCTTTTATTAAAACAGAACCTCGAGGTGGAGCCTGGTCTCTTTTATTAAAACAGAACCTCGAGGTGGAGCCTGGTCTCTTTTATTAAAACAGAACCTCGAGATGGAGCCTGGTCCCTTTTATTAAAACAGAACCTCGAGGTGGAGCCTGGTCTCTTTTATTAAAACAGAACCTCGAGGTGGAGCCTGGTCTCTTTTATTAAAACAGAACCTCGAGGTGGAGCCTGGTCTCTTTTATTAAAACAGAACCTCGAGGTGGAGCCTGGTCTCATTTATTAAAACAGAACCTCGAGGTGGAGCCTGGTCTCTTTTATTAAAACAGAACCTCGAGGTGGAGCCTGGTCTCTTTTATTAAAACAGAACCTCGAGGTGGAGCCTGGTCTCTTTTATTAAAACAGAACCTCGAGGTGGAGCCTGGTCTCTTTTATTAAAACAGAACCTCGAGGTGGAGCCTGGTCTCTTTTATTAAAACAGAACCTCGAGGTGGAGCCTGGTCTCTTTTATTAAAACAGAACCTCGAGGTGGAGCCTGGTCTCTTTTATTAAAACAGAACCTCGAGGTGGAGCCTGGTCTCTTTTATTAAAACAGAACCTCGAGGTGGAGCCTGGTCTCTTTTATTAAAACAGAACCTCGAGGTGGAGCCTGGTCTCTTTTATTAAAACAGAACCTCGAGGTGGAGCCTGGTCTCTTTTATTAAAACAGAACCTCGAGGTGGAGCCTGGTCTCTTTTATTAAAACAGAACCTCGAGGTGGAGCCTGGTCTCTTTTATTAAAACAGAACCTCGAGGTGGAGCCTGGTCTCTTTTATTAAAACAGAACCTCGAGGTGGAGCCTGGTCTCTTTTATTAAAACAGAACCTCGAGGTGGAGCCTGGTCTCTTTTATTAAAACAGAACCTCGAGGTGGAGCCTGGTCTCTTTTATTAAAACAGAACCTCGAGGTGGAGCCTGGTCTCTTTTATTAAAACAGAACCTCGAGGTGGAGCCTGGTCTCTTTTATTAAAACAGAACCTCGAGGTGGAGCCTGGTCCCTTTTATTAAAACAGAACCTCGAGGTGGAGCCTGGTCTCTTTTATTAAAACAGAACCTCGAGGTGGAGCCTGGTCTCTTTTATTAAAACACAACCTCGAGGTGGAGCCTGGTCTCTTTTATTAAAACACAACCTCGAGGTGGAGCCTGGTCTCTTTTATTAAAACAGAACCTCGAGGTGGAGCCTGGTCTCTTTTATTAAAACAGAACCTCGAGGTGGAGCCTGGTCTCTTTTATTAAAACAGAACCTCGAGGTGGAGCCTGGTCTCTTTTATTAAAACAGAACCTCGAGGTGGAGCCTGGCCTCTTTTATTAAAACAGAACCTCGAGGTGGAGCCTGGCCTCTTTTATTAAAACAGAACCTCGAGGTGGAGCCTGGTCTCTTTTATTAAAACAGAACCTCGAGGTGGAGCCTGGTCTCTTTTATTAAAACAGAACCTCGAGGTGGAGCCTGGTATCTTTTATTAAAACAGAACCTCGAGGTGGAGCCTGGTCTCTTTTATTAAAACAGAACCTTGAGGTGGAGCCTGGTCTCTTTTATTAAAACAGAACCTTGAGGTGGAGCCTGGTCTCTTTTATTAAAACAGAACCTCGAGGTGGAGCCTGGTATCTTTTATTAAAACAGAACCTCGAGGTGGAGCCTGGTCTCTTTTATTAAAACAGAACCTCGAGGTGGAGCCTGGTCTCATTTATTAAAACAGAACCTTGAGGTGGAGCCTGGTCTCTTTTATTAAAACAGAACCTCGAGGTGGAGCCTGGTCTCTTTTACTAAACAGAACCTTGAGGTGGAGCCTGGTCCCTTTTATTAAAACAGAACCTCGAGGTGGAGCCTGGTCTCTTTTATTAAAACAGAACCTCGAGGTGGAGCCTGGTCTCATTTATTAAAACAGAACCTTGAGGTGGAGCCTGGTCTCTCTTTCATTTGAAAAGAGGGAGCTTTACTGGCAACTGCGTCTTAATGCATCTAGTTGGCCAGGCTTAAATGAACACATTTCTATCAGCTCTCTTGTAAAATTAAAAGCCCTAGAAAGATACTACTGTTTTAAATAGGTTCATAGTTTCATAGGTTCATACTAGGCTATCTGCCCTAGGGCATTTATAAGCCTAGCCAGAGTGTATTTGGCTTTCGCCACCCATTTTAAATTAATTTTGTTATGCCTTTTTTTTGAGGTTAGTATACTGTGCCTCTGTCTAACAGTGACACAGAAGTGATAGCCGGGGTAAACCTACGATCTCCCATCCACTCATCAAGATTCCTCTTGAAGAGAGTCAATGTGGGACTCTACCTAACCTGGACTGGGATTTTATTCCAGAGTGAAGGGAGCCTCTGGGTTATGAATCTGTCCCTCCAGCATGTCCTATTTATTTCACTGCTGAGGTTCAAGTCTCTCGAGAGCGTAGCTCGATGGGATTTGGATTTTCTGAGGTGCAGCATGTCCATTAATTCCGGGTTGGACATGGCTTTATACGTCAGGCACAGATCGCCTCTGAGCAGGCGGTATGCCACTGAGTAGAGCTGGAGTTTCTTTAACAGGGCAGCATATGGCATCTGTTTGAGCCCTTTGATCCTCTTGGTGAGGTACTTTTGGGGTCTTTCCAGTTGCTGCAGGTGTCTGGTAAGGTACATCCCAAAAGGGGCATTGTACTCAATTATGGGCCTGATGAGGGATGAATAAAGAGGTACGATGACCTCCCCTGATCTAGATGTGAATCCCTTCATGATTAGGTGGGCTATATAAAATGTTTTTCTAACCACTTTGGCCACGTGGTTGTCAAATGAGAGATTGCTATCAACTTGGGTCCCCAGGTCCCTAATGACTTCTTCTGTACTTAATGGATTACCACCTATGTGGTAATTTGTGGGCACTTTGTTTTTGCCAAAGGGGATGACTATACACTTTTTGGCATTTAGCTTGAGGCCATGGCTCTGGCACCAGTTGTCTGTTTCTATGAGGCCCTTTTGGAGGATGCGTGTGTTGGCTTGAGAGTTGATTATGGCACCCAGTTTGCAGTCATCTGCGAACTTGGTCAGCCACAGTCCTTCTGTGTTGGCCTGTACTGCCGAGAAATATATACCAAACAAGTGAGGTCGCAGGACTGAGCCTTGTGGGATGCCACTTGTAACTGGTTTGGAGTCTGACATGGCTCCAGCAATTCTAACCATGTGGGTTCTGTCTTTGAGCCAGTTTTCAACCCATCTAGTGACATAGGGGTTTATATTTAAGCTGGTGAGCTTATCTATAATGCCCGAGTGGGGTATTGTATCGAATGCTTTTGCGAGGTCCAGGTAGGCTGTGTGGACCACCTTCCCCTTGTCAATGGCCTTGGTGGCTGTTTCAAAGAAATCAACCAGGTTTAAGAGGCAGGATCTGCCCTTAACAAAGCCAAACTGGGTAGGATCCAGTGTCTGTAGGTCCCCAATATCTTTATTTATGAGGTCCATGATGATCCTTTCCATAGCTTTGCAGACCAAGCTAGTCAGGCTTATGGGGCGATAGTTTCCAGGATCCGTTGAGGCACCACCTTTGTGGAGAGGGACCACTGTTGCTGTACGCCACTCTTTGGGTACATATCCTGTAGTAAGGCTAAGATTGAACAGTAGTTTTATGTTTGGGTTTAGCTCTTCTTGGAGTTGGACACCATCTGGTCCCATTGATGCTGTGTTTTTTGCTTTGGAGAGGGTGGCTCTTACCTGAGCATCTGAGATGTCAGGGGGGCAGCACTCTGTTGGGATAGATATTTGCCCTTTTGGTGGGGAGGGGGGAGAAGTTTGCACTGAACCTGTCAGCTAGGATGTTGGCAATGTCTGTGGGCTAGGTGTATTTTTTGTCATTTTGGACTAATTCTGAGCATATCTGGGAATTCCCACCCAGGTTCTTAACATAACTAAAGAAAGCCTTGCGATTATCCTTAGTGTCCTGTGCAATTTTTCTCTCGAAGCTGGCCTTAGACGATTTTATGAGTGCCCGTAGTTTTTTGCTAATACTGATCAGAGATGCCTTCCCTTTTTGGGATTTTGCTCTATCATGTAGTAGCTTCCTCCTTCTATTGTATAGTTTGTTTATGGCTGGGGTCCCCCAGACAGGACGTCTGCCTTTGGAGGATTGGGTCTTGGTTTTATTTGGGATTGCATGATCCATGCATTCCTGAAGGTGTTCATAGAATGCGTTTATAAAGGATTCTGCGGTCTGGGCCGTATTTTCCACAGGCCCGGGGCTTTGAAGGATTTCGCCTCGGTTTTGAGGCATGTGAAATTTGCTTTAGAGAAGTTTTTCACTGTGGTTTTCTGGGCAGGGGGTGGGGTCGGGATGTGAATATCCAGTGAGATTAGTTTATGGTCTGATCTTACCAGTGAGGGATACACTTCTGGTCTGGAGCATAGTGTCCCCATGTTGGTGATGATCAGGTCCAGTATGTTTTCCCCTCTTGTGGGAGTGGTAACAAGTTGTTCCATAGCATTTGAGTTTATAAATTCTAGGAACCTTTGGGCTAGGGTGTTGGAGCTAGAGTAATGCTCCCAGTCTGTGTTTGGGTAGTTGAAGTCGCCCAATATAATGGTGTTTGGAGAGACCTTCATATTTTCCAGTATTCTCAGGAAGGCCAAGTGGGGTTCCTGTGTTTGGGAGGGTGGTCTGTAGCAGGCTATAAACTGGAAGGCAGTTTTACCCACAGTTAGTTGCACATGGATAGTCTCTGATGCTTTGTGCTGTTCCACCAACCTGGAGGTGTGGGTATCTTTGACGAATATTGATACTCCCCCTCCTTTTGTGGTTCGGTCCAAGTTTTGGGGCCGAAAAGCATGGTATGAGGTATAACCTGGTAGTGCTGGGGTGCTCTCGGGAGCCTTGAACCAGGTTTCTGTTACTGCACAGATATCGATGTTCTCCATGCTAAGGAGAGTTTCGAGTGCGTGCATCTTGAGGTTTTTTATTCGTTATTTATGAATTTTAAACACCATTTTATCTATGTTTTTATATGACAGTGAGAGTTGTTTACCATCTATTTATTTCATCTTATACATATTTTATATGTTACATATATAATAGTCTTTTACATGTCTTTTCCTTTAAGGAGGTGTGTCAGTTTAAATAATGTATTAATTGTTTAATGATTTTTTTTAACCCAGTTTTTCTGTACTATATAAAGTGATTGTGTGATTATATTTATTATCTGATGAAGTTCTGAAGTGGTCAGGACGAAAGGGCTTATCATTTGTTTTATTCTCTTCAATAAACTGCAGTATTGGTTTTATTGAATTTGGCCTGAATAAGTGCATTTATTTACTGTGGCAAGGTTCTTCCTCCTGTTCCTACTTGGCATTTTTGTGTTTTGCAACAGTTTTTTCTTCTTGTCTTTTTTTATTGGTACAATTTTTGTCTTTTTCAGTGCTTTTTTCCTTGTAGGGGTCTATGACACTAACATTTGCTTGTCTGCAGTCTTATTAGCACAACATGTTGCACACTTGCCTTTGATACAAAAGGCTGAGGGTTCTATTTCCATGCCAAGTACTAGGATTGATTTTCCAATACTGATCTTGCAGTGCAGCAAAAGGCAGGTGGCTGCAGTCCTCAATGTGCCATACTTTGGATAAGAGGAAAAAAAGTTAAACCAAGGCCCATCTGCTTGAGTTGCTGGTAGCTCATGTAGATGTAAAAGATCACACTGCACTTATCAGAAAGAGTCAAGGAAGTTCATAGCTGTCCTGGCCAAATTTCCCCTAGTCAGTATGAATACTACCTCAGGTCTTCCCTGAAGAGAGACCATTGGCCTAGTGAGGCTAACCCAGTCAACAAAACATATAAATAAATAAATTATGGTTGACACTATATCTCAGTTATTTTATTATATCTTTGTACTCTTAATGTTTTGGTGCATCAGAATTATTATGTGGGTATGGTTAGTATATCTCAGTGGAATGGCCACCAGAGATGTTTTTAGCATGAATTGACCTAGGCAGTTGCCTAGAGCCTGTGTTGTGTGGGTGGAGCTGGCTTCACTATAAAAATGAAAAAATAAATGTTATGTAAATACAAAAACAACCCTTGTGTTAGGACCTGAAAGATAGTAAGAATTAGAAACTCACAGGAGACACAGTAAGCCCAGAAACCTCAGGATAATGCTCAAACTTCAGAAACCGAAACCATGGGAGATTTAAGAAGGAGATGGATGTAACAGGGAGAGGCAACTAAACCCCACTAGAACAAGTAGAGCATGTATCTATGTTCCAGTGAGTGCAATCTTTCTTTCCTTTAGAAGCAAACAGAGGATGGGTGTGGTGTGTGTAGAAGATGGCAATTTAATGGGGAGTCAGAGCAAAGTGAGCAACCAAGCCCCAATTTATGCACTGCATCTAAGGTGTGTGTGTGTGTGTGTGTGTGTGTGTGTGTGTGTGTGTGTGTGTGTGTGTGTGTGTGTGTGTGTGTGTGTGTGTGTGTGTGTGTGTGTGTGTGTCTGTGTGTGTGTGTGTGTGTGTGTGTGTGTGTGTGTGTGTGTGTGTGTGTGTGTGTGTGTGTGTGTGTGAAATGCCCCAGACAGTTAAGTGACTTTGCTCAGAGTCAAACCCTGAACCTTAATTATTGGTAAGCAGGTACCATAAACCTCCACACACACTGCCAGATCTACTTTAAGTTTTATTTCTTTCTTTGTTTTTGTAAATATGAAGATTACAGTATGTCAGTGTCAGTCATAGGGGCTCTGTATTAGTTCATCAAAAACTAACTTCAGCAAACAGCCTTCATCGAAAGTTCACATCAGCAAATGCTTTTCCCAGGGCAGTGAATTACTTGGTCAGCATTAGGAAATTTGCCCATTTCCCCACTGTAGTGTGACCTCAGAGTTGGTATATATAAGTAGGGGGGGGGCATAGACTCCACCTTGGTGGGTTTAATGTACTGCAGTGTGTGTGATGGTCGGTATGTTGGCCAAGTAACTCAATGCCCTAAGAAACAAGTTCACTGATGTGAACGTTCGATGAATGGCCATTTGCTGATTTATGTGCAATGAACGGAAGTTCTCTGAAGTTAGTTTTCGATGAAGTAACATAGACCCCAGTCATAGAGCTTCATAGCTGTGCTGTTCAGTGTCAGTGGTGCAACAGGTAGCACACTTGTTTTTGGTGAGAAGGCTGTGGGTTTTCTTCCCAGACTGGGTAGATCAATTGCAGCATAAGGTGGGGGCTTTGGGAGCTGAAGTATGTCCTCCTTTGTGAGAATTGCCTAGTAATTATTAACCTGTTGTTGGTTTTCCAGCCACTCCCTATTGCATATCACCAGCACACCATTTTCTTTATGTAACATTCAATTTCTTCAAGGGCAGCAGGCACTGAATTCATAGATGAAGCCATGAAATGCAAAGTTGTTTGCCAGCAGCAACCTCTTCATTAGTTACAGTTCTTTTTAATGTATAATTTTTCAGCTGACTTACTTCTGAAGAGACTGTATGTATTGATTGATATTGGTGGGATTATAATGGCAGCAGCTTGAGTGGCTTTTTATAGTTGAAATGTTCTGAAATGGTTAGTTTTGTCATTATTGGTTCATATGTTTTGTTTCACTACTTGATGGAAAAATGTTCAAACTACAAATTTAAAACTCAGTATAACAAGTGGTGCTTTAATAAACAAGGAATATATTCTAATACAGTCAGGAAGGTTAATCAAAAAACATACATGTATACATAGTCCTAAAAATGTGTGCAAAGGGAGTACAGTTTGAAAACAGCCCAATGGTACACTTAATTCTTCTTTGGCCAGATGTTTCAGTGCAATTTTAATGAATGTGGGTTTCAAAGGCAGAGAAGTTTATTGTTCCTCATGCTGTGTCTGATTTCATTGTGAGAC